>NC_044924.1:20348568-20381885 GCF_003576645.1 Ipomoea triloba
GGGGGGGTGAATAGACTTGTATAAGATTTTGCAAATCTTTTCGACCTCTCGTGTGTATTGAACTTAGGATGTTTAGGTTCGATACCTCACGAGGTGAAGACAAAGTTTTATGCGCAGCGGAAATGTTATCCCCTTTTAGTTAGCACGAGTTTGAGTTAGTTCGAGAAGTGCGTTTATATGCAGTGCAATCGAGAGGTTAGCGAGAGATAAAAGCAGTAAGTAATGCAAGAGAGATTTTTAAGTGGTTCGGCCAACCCGCCTACGTCCACTCTTCTTCCAGAAACTCCCTGGAAGGATTGCACTAAAACTTCCCTTTTTAGTACAATGTCGAGCGCTTGAGCTTTGATCACGAAGCCCGCCTCAAGCCTCAGGTTTTTCGCCCCGCTTCTTGTTACTCCACCTCTCGAGCACTTGACCTTTGATCACCAAGCCCGCGTCAAGCCTCAGGTTTCTTTCACTCGGACAGCAGCCAGGTTACTCCACCTCTCTTGCTTAATCCAAAGCAAGGTGTTTTTGGTTGTCACAGTTGAATGTAACAGGCTCCAATCTGACCACAAGCTATCGTTGAATCAACTTCGATGTAGAGCAGCTTCGGTCACCTTCTAGATGTATAACAGTTTAAGCTTTGTAACTCTCTTAAACACTTAGATGTGTTTTCTCGCTGTTTTGAATATCAGGATGATATTCCAAGTTAAGCACTAGCACTTGAACGTTTTAGACAGACACCTCTTAAGAATTTCGAACTTGTTTACCCTCGAGAACCCTCACTTTATTTTGTGTCTTCACGTCCTTATATATGAGAGTAGAGGAATAATTCCGTTGGAGGGAAAACTATTCCGTTTGAAATTTGTCTCCCATGCTGATCATGGGTCTTGCATATTTTCAGCATATTTCATGGAGTGGTGATCTTGTAACTTGAACCTCTTTGTCTTGTAGTGAATATTCCATAGTTCACTTTCTTGAGTCCATGCTCCACTTTCGTCTTTTGGTAAAAGTTACTCTTTTTATATTCCCATTATTCCTTGTTTGTAGGGAATCAGACCACTTCAGCATTGGTGCACCTTTTGACCGTTTGTGGTGGAAATCTGACGTGTCGTCCATTTCCGCCCATTTTGAAATATTCACGTTTGGCACCTCTTCATTATTCTATCTCCATGATATTCTTCTTTTCCAAACTTTAAGTATGCTTCCTGACCGTCATTCAGCTTTGTTGGAGATTTGTTAGTGTATCGAGACCAAGGTTGATATCTTGATTGCTTGATATCTCGTACTCAAATATCGAGAGGTCTATCTCTCGAACTCTGTTTATGTCTCGAACTAGATAGCTGTATCGAGAGGTCCTACCTCTCGAACTCTGCTTATGTCTCGAGACTTAGTTGATGTCTCGCAGACCCTTATTCCTCCAGTGTTGTCCCATGCTTTCTTCTGATCTGTCTATATGATTACAACGCACGAGACTTCTAAGATGTTCAAACAAATTTACCTCAAGCTTAAATATTTTCCGAGTTGAGCTCAAAGTTACCCGGTTGTATTTTCGCTCTTGGTTTACTTGTCGAACTTACAGCGTTTTGCCTATGTATCGAGACTTGGGGATTTCTACTTATCAGTTGGTATCATTAAAACCTATTACATGATGTTCCTAACATCATGAACTATAGAAGACGAGTTTATAGGGATTCCAGCACTGGCGCTGGTGATCTTTAATTCTTCATAGCCTCGACACAAATGAGGCCATAAAAAAACACTTTTTTCAACCTCAATTCACTATGGGCATTAATGACCACATAAGAAAAAAGTTTAGTTTTTAAGCAATGTGAATAAATCAAAATGATGATGATGATTTATTTTTGATGAATTTTGGTGCTTGAAGAAGATGACAATATGTGTAGCAAGAGGAAGATATTAGGGTTCATATTGTGAATGTGAATGCTCAGGGAAGAATTAGGGTGTGTTTGGTGTTAGAAATATACAAATAAATAGAAGTGTTTCATATATAATCTAACCTCATTAGCAGAAGCATATGATCGAGCATCTCCAGCCATAGTTGTAATTTTCGTTGCACTGCTTGAAGAACGATAAGTAATTGAGTTTCATCTACCACTAATCTCTTGTAGTAACTAGATGGTGTAGTTTTCAGACCGTGACAGGAGCAGTGGGAGGACCATGCTTTTAGAAGCAAAGGAAATTACCTAAGCACGAAAGGAAACAAGAATCACAATTTTGGCCCCCGTCGCCGGGGATTGGTTAATTTAGTTGTATTGTGTGATTGTTTTATTTCTAGCATTAAAGTTAGTGAATTCTTAGGAGATCAAGTTTTTATTTAATCACCATTTTTTTTTAAAATTTGTTGCTAATGTGCCTGTAAGTCTATATCATTTGATTTGTTTGAAAGGGATGTCCCATGATGGATCAAGGAGGATATTGCAATTTTCAACCCTATGAAGGGTATGGATACTACATGTCTCAACAAAGATACCATAATGCCACATCAATTAGTCCTTGCACAATTCAAGTCTCACCTCCAAATAATTACTATGATCCACAACAATACCAAGATCTCCAATATTCTTCATATGACCACTATTCCCAATATTCACATAATTACAATCCACCTCTACATCATTTCCCACCACAAGATCACTCTCAAACTCCATACCCCTCACCCATTCATTACACACCATGCCCCCAAAACACTCAACATCCATATGATCATCACACTCATTCACCAAGTGTTGGGAGGTATGAATTCGATGAGAAAACCTTAGCATTGGCTAGGCGTTGGGGAGTCACTATTGTACCTGATGATGCCATTGAGAATGATGGATGTCTCATTAGACCAAGTGAGGAAGATTATGCCAATAATCAATGGGAACCTCAAGAGCCATTCTATCAAGAACCTCCACAAGCAAGCCAACCTATTGATGAGGAGACGAGGTCCATGATGAATAACTTAATCATTCAAATAAACATGTTACAAGCTCAATTGGAAGATCTTAAGGCTCAAGGAAAAAGCTTGACAACTCAAGAACCCATTCAAGGTTCATTTCATTATGAAGAGGTTATACATGAGTTGTTCACGCCAAGTGAAGGTGGTGATGAAGAGGAGAGTGAGGGCGAAGATGATGATGATGAGAAAGTGGATAAGGGAATTGAAGTGGAAACTTTGAATTGGGAATAAAGTGTAGAGTTGCAAAGGAACGGTGATAAAGAGCAACTCGAAGTTAATCCAAGTGGAGAAATGCTCAAGAATGATATCGTTGATGAAAATTGTGGCACAAACGAGGTATACCTTTCATTTGATGACACTCCCTTGGGTGAGAACTTTAGACTAACTTGGGAACCGGGAGATGTCAATGTTTTTGAATGTGGAGGCCCTCATTGACCAATCTTCATGTCCAAGGATTCTTACTTCATGTTAGTGCACAAAGAAAACCCAAGGTTCTCTCTACTTGCTCAAGGAAGGGAAAGTCACAGGGAAAATAAGAATGGATTTGATGGAGGAGTATGCTTGAATTTTGAATTCATGGAGGAACAATGCTTGAGCTTTAAGGTGGTGGACTTGTGCATAAAAGAGTTTGTTGATAGCCACCATTTGAAACATTATCTTGAAGAGAAATTTGCTAGGAAGGATGGGATGTTCTTTCTCCAATCCAATGATGGTTGATCTTGAGAGGTTTAGTTGAGCTAGCGACCTTAAACTTAGCGCTTCATGGGAAGCACCCCATGTTATCCTTTACTTTATTGCATTTACTTTATTTGTTTTAGTTAGAGTTAGAGAGTTTTTGTTTTCAAGTGGTTTTGATTGGGAAATTTTTGAGTGAGGTTTGATCTAT
Source organism: Ipomoea triloba (assembly GCF_003576645.1). Taxonomy (NCBI): domain Eukaryota; kingdom Viridiplantae; phylum Streptophyta; class Magnoliopsida; order Solanales; family Convolvulaceae; genus Ipomoea; species Ipomoea triloba. The sequence goes on from NC_044924.1 coordinate 20,352,402, forward strand.
TTTGCTTCTAAGAGAGTGGGGATTGGTTGGAAATTGCGTGTTTATGTTGAGGGAAAGTGTTGGAGTGCTTTAGGGTTGTTTTGGATTGATCTACAGGTGAAAATAGGCATCTGGTACGGAAACAGGAATTTTTGCTAAACAGAGCGCCGCCCACACGGCCTTGCACCGTGCTATGATCTTTTTGCCTATTTACAGTGCTATTTCGCAATTTGGGAGCTCGGGTACACGGCCATGCACACGGCCATGTGCCCTCTTTCTAAAAAAAAATTCTTTCCATTTTTTTCCCACTTCCTTGTGTACATCATTGTTGTCTTCCTCAGGTTCTAAAGTTTTTTTTTCCTTCCATTTTTCTTCATTGCATCAAGACTTCAAGGTTTTGTTTCCTAACTCTTTTGATTTTTCTCTCTATTATTTTTAATGAATTTGTGCTTCATTATTGATTTTATTCTTTGAATGCCCTCTATTGTGCTTGACTGTTTGTTCATCGAGGACGATGTCTAGGTTTTAGTGTGGGGGGGGTTCTGTTTTGGCTTTGAAAATAAAATTTTTGAACTTTTCTTGAAGGACTCATGGTGCATAACTATGGATAGTCTATTTTTTCTTATTTTCAAATTGTGACCACTTCCCTCTTGTTGGTTGGTGGTTTGATTTGGTGGTACTTGTGCAGCCTAGCTTGTCATTGATGATTCAAGGTTGAGCTTTTATTTAATTCAATCTCTTGTCAATAGTTGAGTTAACCTCTAACTTAATTCTTGATCCTGTGTGTTATGCATTGCTAGTGAAGGCTTATGTGGAATTCTGGTGATATTTGTCTTGCCATAGCTTGTCTCAGTGCTCTCATAGTGAAGTCTAAGATTTGCATGCTTTGAAGTGATTTAGGCCATTGTTGTTAGCCCAAGCCTTTAAACCTACCTTTGTTACAATTGTTTTCCCTAGTTGTCTCCATTGAGCATTGTTTTTGTTTAATAAGTGCTAAACACTTTACCCCGTTCTTTGCTATTGTTTTTCTTGTTTAACACTATTATTTAACCCTTAGCCTTTAGCCATATATTTCCATCCACCCTTAGAGAGAATGTCGCATTTGTTCTTTAATTTCGAAGAGATTTCTTTTTGAAGCTTATTTTTGTTAGAACTATTCTTGATATCTTTGTCCCAGTGTGGGGGTTTGGTGAAAGGAATCAGTTGGTTGTTTTGCTTTGAAGAAAAGAAATTTGTTTGTTGGTAGAAAGAAAAAAAAATATTGAAAGAAAAGAAAAGAAAAGTTTTTGTTTGAGAAAAAGTTTGAAAGTGATGAAAAGTTTGTGAAAGAAAAGAAAAAGAGATGAATAAAATTGCAAGTGGTTCATGTTGCTTAGAAAAGTTGTGTCCAACCCCACTGTTTTAGAGTGTTCTTATGTTCTCAATTGTAGTTTACTCCATTGTCTATACTTGTTGTATATTTGTATCTCTTCTAGATTAAGTTGTGAATATGTGTGAAATTCTCTCCTTTGTTTATTTTCCATACCCTTTCTTTGTTTAGCCACTCACCCTTAGCCTAATTACAAGCCGAATAAAGATCTACTTGATCTTAGCATGCAATTTTAGAGTTTATCTATTGAGAGTATGAAGGGCAAGTCTATGGATCTCATCTTAAACCAAGCCCTGCATAATCTCAAATGAGTACTTGTTCATACAGGGTCCTAATCTACCTTAATTTTGGTGCCCGGTTATTGGCCTAAGGGGGGAACTCACTGGTGATACTGAGATGATTCTTGAAGCAGGTTACGTTGTCATGAGTTGGCTGGTGGTTTGTTTGGTTGTGCAAAAAGGATGTGTGATCAGTTTCATTGCTTGGAAGGGGGACTGTCCTTGGTAATTGCTTGGGGACAAGCAAAAGTTCTAGTGTGGGGGAGTTGATGTCTTTGATTCTGAACTATTATTCACTCCCTATTTTAGTTTTTTTTTAATATTAATTGTCTAATTCTTCATAGGAAATCGATAGTCTTTTATATATTTGGTGTTTAAAGGTGCAACTGCCTAAAACGAGTAGCAAAGGAAGGATTTAGAAGTTTTGGATCAATTTTGGAAGGAAATGAAACAAGAATCAATTTTGGAATCTGCCTCATGGCCCAAGGCCCATCTGTCTGCTATATATTCAGCATGTTTTCTACAATTTAAGGGGGTTCCCTTACTTGGTTCCCAACCCTAGTTAGTTTTAGTATATTTTTTCTCTTCTCTTTAGATTTCCCTAGCATAGTTTAGATTAGTTTTACATTAGATTATTTAATTTCTAGCTTGGAATCTTGAATTGGAGTTGAATTTGTTCTTCATCATTAGTAAAGTTCTCTTATTCCTTTATTTACTTTCTTTTCAGATTTCTTGCAATGTTTATGGTCATTTATTATTGTTTTGCTGTGTTTACTTTTATGATGCATGAGTAGTTACTTTTTGGGTTTGGATTAGGGTTCTATTGCTATTCTTGATGCTAGATTTATGATTATTGCATAAAGGGGATAATTTATTAACATAGGGTTTTTATGTTTGAATTGGATTATAAATTTCTCTTATTGATAATTAATGCACATCTTTTATTGATTTGCTTTGGAGAGGATTTCATCACAACGAAAGTTCGGTGAAAGACTCAAGCCTAACCAATATCAAACCCAATTTTTCCTACTATGAGAAAAGGATAAATTTGGGGGCTTACAATGCTTTTGTGTTTAAGGTTATGATTGATGCATCACGAAAGTGAGGAAATCTTAGCCTAATTCTAGTTTATTGATTACAAAAGTAGCTGAACTGAATTCTTGAGTGCATTGCCAATAAATCCCTTGGTTAATTGTTTTTCCATAATTCTAAGTTTGTTAGCGCATCAAGATTGCAATACCCCTAATCTGACCCATTCTTTTATCATATAGTTTATCCCTAATGTAATTTGCATCATTTTATTTTTATTCCTTAATCTTAGTTTGCTTGGATTCTAGTGAATTCCAATACTTTAGTGCATAGAATTTTACATATCATACAAGTACGTGCCATAGTGCCAATCCTCAGCCGAATGACATTTACACCATCATATTTACTTTCACCATTTTACTCATCACCTACGTGCCATCATTATAGGCTAAGTAACGAAGACCGTTACTTCCGTTTCAAACCACAACATAATGACCATAAATGGTCTATTAAACTTGAACCACTTAATAGTGTCATAATGGAAAAATGTTACATTCTCCCACTTGGTTCAAGTATTAACTCAAAGAAACAAAAAAAAAAAAACATGAACCATAGAGATAGTTCCTCTTAAAGTGAGTAGTATCCACTTATGAATACAATGTAACTTGTTCTTTAAGTACTTTATGTGGTATAAAACTTAATGAATAAACTTTATGTTCATTCTTGATTATAATTAGTTATCAAAAACCAATTATTGCCGCAATGGCTAAACTTGGCCTAATAAACTTGCACCACTTGATTTGTACAACATTAATGGAAAATGTTACAATTTTCTATTTGGTGCAAGTATTGGCACAACCTTCATTGAAGATAAAAAAAAAAACATGAATCATAGTGGGATGTCCTCTAAATTAAAGTGTGAGTAATACCATCTACGCATCACATGCATTTTGATTCCCAACTTAGGTCCTTTATGAATAAACCCTACGTTTTTTCTTGGTCCAACCTTAAGGATGTTTCTCAAATAAATATGCGCATAACCATATGAGAAACCACACATATTACATAGAAGTGACAAAATGTACGTACAATATAGCCACATAATAAGTTCCATGTACCCTTTATGATCCCTAAAATTCCTATAAGCATGTCTTAAGTAGAGATCCAAAACTATTAGCAAAATGCTAATATATTTCATGACTAACTCCTTATTTTTAATACTATCTATGACGGCTAAGTTTTCGGAGTTGACACGTCTGCCACTCCCACTTTCATTAATCTTAGCCAAAGACAGTAATTGAGTAGTCCATATTCCAATGGTTTTAGATATTCATAAGTCTAAACCCACAACGGAACTCTAAACATACACCTCGTAAATAGTCTCCAAAACAAAAAAGGAAGCCTGACTTTTATACCAAAGAGCAATAACGAGGATTTATTAATGTAACTTTATGAAACAACAAAAATATTGTATCAATATATATAACCAACAATCCTCAAGATTCATTTATATGAACCAACATAATGAGTGTTTGCTTGCTTTATGTCTCTCAACATTAAATTTGAGCCTTTTCAAATCTTAATGACCTAAGATCAATTTGATGAGACGAAGAACTCCAATAAATGCTAAAGAATCCAACTCATGATAGTTCAACATAAACTTCATGCCATTGTTAAAATAAAAACAATTAATGTTGTTACAACATTTTCATAAATATGTTGCACAACTTGTAGTTCAAACAATTTGAACTATTGATTTTATAATTAACAAGGCGTGGTGTCTTATCCTTGAAGTGGAACAATATTGAAATGGGATATCTTAATGATCAAATGACCACTCCCACTAGTCAAGTCATTACTCCCACTAATCAATTCATTCGTAAGCATTATAATTGATATGCATACACACTAATGATCCTCAAGTCCAACTAATTTTACTAGGAATAGAATTCTCCACCATAGTTGGACATGCTAAATATGTACATGTAACATACACAATTTCCAACTTAAATTGCTTTAGTTGAAATTTAGCTAGATATGTACACTTCCAATATAAGGATCCAAAAGTATATCATGTCCACAATTCAAAAGGCTCTACTGTGGTTGGGCTGGAAAACCAAGTAAGCCACATACAGTAACAATTTCAAGTTACTAAAGTTTTGGAGATTAACAAAATACATGTGTTGCCAATGTAACCCATGCCGGTTGCAGCATAAATGCCTAGTTGCACCGGTGTGGATGAACCACTCACGTGGGTTGGAGCCCACCAGGTTCACCTCCGTGACCATAGCCGAAAGGCTAATCTCGGCCACTTTTTGCCTCACATCACCAACCATGTTGGCTTTAGAACCCTTGTTCTTCTTCTTTGGAGCCTTGTACTCCGAAGACTTGTAGCCAGGCTTGCCACAATTATAGCATTTACCTTGGAACTTGCCCTTGGTAACACCACATTTCGGGTCTAGCTTCTGCTTGCCCTTCTTGACCTTTTTGGAGCTTTGACCATGCTCCACCACGTTGGCCTTAGCGCCACCCACGACAGTTCCTTTCCCGTCAATGTTCATGTTCCCCTCCTCAACTTGGAGTCGTTGGATCAGGTCCTCCAAGCTCATCTCCTTTCGCTTGTGCTTCAGGTAGTTCTTGAATTCCTTCCATCCTGGAGGTAGTAAGTGGATCATGGATGCCACTTGGAAGGCTTCACTTATCACCATGCCTTCGTTACAGATTTCATCGAAGATTAATTGCAAATTTTCAACTTGACTTAGCACGGTCTTTGAATCCACCATTTTAAAGTCAAGGAACCGGCCAACAACAAATTTCTTTGCCCCGGCATCCTCACTTCGATACTTGTGATCCAAAGCTTCCCACAGCACCTTTGTTGTGCCAATCTTACAATAAACCACTAGTACAAAAAAACACATAAAACACTGACATTTAGCTATCGTTCTCGAAAGAACGGTAGTGTATTCTTAAAAAAAAAATCGCACGGTGGCAATTTCGTAAATAAGTGAAGAACAATCCGCTACTGTTGTTAGAAGGAACGGATGCGGATTAAAAAAAAGTTCTCTTTACATTTCGCTACCGTTTCTACAGGAAACAGTAGCGAAATATAAGTTATTAAAAAAAATAAAAAAAAATAAAAAAATACATTTCGCTACCGTTTCTTCTCGAAATAGTAGCGAAATATTATTTATTAAAAAAAAAATAGAACAAACATACGCACAGATCTGGATCGCCACACCGCCACAGCCACAATCACATCCACCACATCGCCGCATCGCCACTTCCACCGCAGCCTCCACTGCCACCGCCTCCGCCTTCCACCGTCGCAGCAACTACCGCCGTCGCAACCGCACCAGCCACCACCGCCATTGCAGCGTGCCTTCGTACACCTCCGCGCCTCTACCTCTGCCTCCATCGCCGTCGCCGTCTGCCACCAGCCTCCGCCTCCGTTGTAGAGGTTGTAGCAGGATCTTATTTGTGTTCATTAGCCTTCAAGATGGTTGTAGCAGGTTGTAGCAGCCTCAGCCTCCATTGTAAATTGTAAATTCCTTTTCCTATCTGACCGAAGCAATTCAACCTCTGGTACTCTTTCTCTCCTCCTCATCTCCTTTGTTCACATAACAAAAAAAATGATTATGTGAATTGTAGTGCTTTAGGAATGAATGCTCTGAAAAGACTGAATTATTCTACAATTGTGATGTTGAGTTGGTGTGTTTTCTCCAGAAATGTGAGAATAAGATCTATTTAAATTTTCATCCTTCTTTTGATTTCTGGCTATAGCAATGCTAGGCTCGGCACTTGTCATTTAAATTTGGTTGCTATTTAGTATTTATGCTTTCATGGTTGCAATTTCTTTATGATTGTGTCCAATTGGTTATTAGAAAAACATGTATGATACACTGGATTAGGAAATCAGTGATCATTGATGATTCAATTCTTGACCTAATTAGAGGAAATTTGGTAAGGACTTAATTGCTTTAAATTAGTAGCTAAATCTGTTTTATTAATTATGCAACATGCAAATAAACAGGAGTATCTCTAGGAATGAGCCAATGATAAATAACACTCTTATCTCTTCTCATTTGTTTAGTTTCCTGTTGTATTAATTTAAAACTAACTGTATTTCATGATGCGCTAAACCTGGATGAACTCTCTTTTTTAATTGAATAAAATGATCGAGGTACAAATTTTGTTATTGGGCTTATTGAAAGAACACACCTCAATGATCTCTTGCACATGAAGTTACTCTCTTCTGATCTATAACGGGGGGGGGGGGGGGGGGGACTAAACATCAATTTTCAGGTACTGGTCTTGAGGAGCTCCATCCTAAATTGTAGATGAGTATAAGCTTTAGTCTTTAGATCATTTAAACAACCAGTACTAATAATATATGTGAATTAATGTGTTGAAGTATTTGTGGTAGCTTAGTGAATAGTTGACTTATTGAGGTACTAGTAGTTTTTTGTTTTTTGTTTTTTTTTTTTCTTTTTCTGTGAACTTCATTTTCACATGGATTCTATTTTTGTGTTTATTTACTTTTATATGCCTTTCCACAATATGCTTATCAAAAGTTATTATTTGATGTTTTACCTACAATATTTATTTTTATTTATCTCTAGTTATTCTTCTGCTCTACCTACAACTCCTTGGCTTTTTCATTTCATTTTATTCAAAAAGCTAATGCTTATTGAGTGGCAACCAATCAAGTAAATGATGATAAAAACATTTTCTTTTGTGGATGACGATGCCTTACCGCAGTTGGGGGACAATTGCAAGTATTTAGTGAGTTTGTTGACAGGTTTTTCACTTGATAAAGACTACATTGATCTAGAGATAGATGAGTCAATCTTCCATCATAAAAACATGAAATATATTTATGTGATGATGGATGATATAAAGGATTTGCTCACGATGATATATATATATATATATATATATATATATATATATATATATATATATATATATTGAAAATTCTTATTATTTCTTAATTTTTAAGATTTCTTAATCGATTATGCAATGAATTTGAAGTCAAGTCAATTGGGTTTGCTTGTCCGACTCAGATCTCAAAGGATATGCTTAAACGTCATGTCCCCACTGTTACTTCATATTTTATTCGCGTCATGGAGCTAAACAAAGATAAGCAATTTATTTTAGCACCATATTATCAAGAGTAAGAAAATTGTTTTTTTTTTTTTTTACTTTACTAATATAACTTAATAGCGTTATTTGAAGTATTAGATATTAAAATTTTAATATGTATATATGTGTATTTTTTAAATGCAGTTCTCATTGGTTACTTTTGGTGATTTCCATACGGAAAAAGAATGTATATTTCTTGGATCCCTTGCCTTGTAATCGCGACATTGATCAAGTTAAAGCTTCTCTGAATGTGTAAGTAAATACCTTATATATTATTAATGTAAGTATTTTAACTTCCATTATATTATTTATAAATTTTTATGTATGTTTATAATTAATATAGGGCATTTCGCTCTATTCCTACGGATAGACGGAGTAAGTCCTTCAATTGGATACAATGCAAAGTATGTATGAATTTAAGCTTTAGTGTGATATTTTAAATTACAAATAATTGTTTAACTTACTAAAATATATGTGTATTTTATAGTGCTCGATACAACCAGGACACGTTGAGTGTGGATATTATGTCATGTGATACATGCTTGACATCGTGACAAAATATTCATCTGTTGATCGTTTGGATGCGGTAAGTAAATTTAAATAGAACTGTGTATGGTTAAATTATACTTTATTAATTAACACTTTTAATAATTTTATTAATTAAATTATTTTGTAGGCATTTCAAAGCAATAGTGCGTATTCTATTGACGANTTTATATATATATATATATATATATATATATATATATATATATATATATATATATATATAAAATTAATAATCCGCAGCTAGGAACGGTAGCGATTGAGTAGACTTTTCGTTATCGTTCCACAACAGTAGCGAAAAGTCAATGACAATTAGTAACTGTCTCATCCGTCACTATTGTACAACAGTAACGAAATGTCATTTACAATAGTAGCGAAAAGGTAATTTTTTACTAGTGAACATCATAAAGGAAGTCGCACAACCCATTCAGAATGTAGTTGCGGCAAGGCACTAGTACAAAAATACAAATCCGCTACACCCATAAAAGAGTTTCCGCTACACCTATAGAGGTGTAGCGAATTGCAGTGACGCTAAAGGTATAGAGTTTTCGCGTCACCTTCAATGGTGATGCGGAAATCATTTTTATTTTTTTTAATATGTTGTTTCTGCGACACCCACCGAACTGTGGGTGCCGCAGAAACCGTTTTTATTTTTTTTTAATATGTTGTTTCTGCGACACCCAGCCCACTGTGGGTGCCGCATAAACCATTTTATTAAAAAATTAAAAATGATTTTCCGCAGCACCCTCTCGGCGGAAGGTGTCACGAAATTTTTTTTTTAAATATTTTTATTTAAATTCTAAAAATGCCTAATTTTATTTATTAAAAAATCTGTACAGAATTTTTAAAACAACCAAATCAACACAAAAATTTACAAACCAATAACAACAAATTAAACTATCTATTCACTTATTAAAAAAAAACCTATCTATTTACAATAAATCACCACAATATACTTATACTAATACAATAATTACAATCAAAACATTTAAATATTGCACACCTAAAAGACATCCCTGCAGATGTGGATGCTTGGAAACTGACTTTTAATCCAAATGTTACTTTGAGATTCAGCTTCCTGCCTCACTCTATCCTGCAGTAATTGGTGAATATAAAATACATGCTGTAAAGGAGACATTACTATGTTGTATGGGTTCTTATGTCTTTAATGAAGGATTCTTTTCTCTGTCAGAAATCCGGGCAGGAGAATTGGAATGAGATTTAAATCGGCCTCTCCCCCCTTCTTCCTTCTCCTGCAAAATGCGTGAATGATTTCTCTGTTAGACACTGCTTTTATCGAGCACACAAGTAAAAGGAACCCAAAGCTATCATAATAATCAAGCAGAAATCCCCAGTATTTAAATGAACTTGATAACGTGAAAGTGAAAGCTGTTGTTGGGAGAATATGGGTACCTTCTTCTTAACTATCTGAACCACATCTTCATCCTGAAGAAGGTGACCGAGGCCACAATGCTGGGGGAAGTGCCTTGCACTAGTGCCCCATACCAACACATACTTCACATCCACCGAGGCCACAATGCTGGGGGTAGTGCCTTGCACTAGTGCCCCATACCAACACATACTTCACATCCTTCACAAGGCTTCGATGGATATGGTTACAAAAATCTTCAACAGTACAGCCACCTCTATCCTGAAAGTGTTGAGCAAGGTTTAAAAAGGCGAAGGCGTGCCTTGAGGCGATTTGTAATTTGAGGCGAGGCGTAAGCCTCGAGGCTTATTGAGGCGTAAGCCTCAATTTTTTTCTACAGAATATATTAATAAGCTGTAAACATTATTTATAAGATTCAAGTTTCATTAGCTAAAAGTATTAAGTCTCAAAAAATCACACCACACCACAAAACATCAAGCATAATATAAGTCTAAAGCAATCAAACACATAACAATCCAAGATTAATGTCATAAACAAACAACACATTATAAATCATAATGAAACTTCATCTGAAGAATCATTATACTCTATAGCCTCATTATCATTATCAAAATCTTCCCAATCATCTTCATCTTCATCAACTAGGTGCAATTTTCCCTTTCCCTTACTTGACCCTCCCTTGGCACTAACTTTCTTGCTTGAAGATTCATTTGGTTGAGTTTGAGTTGCTTGTGATGGCTCCCCCTCAAAAACATCAACATCAAGGTCATCCACACTTAAATGGGGAGCATCTTCATCATTTTCACCTACAAGCCATTCATCATCCGATGGCAACTCATCAATCAACAAGCTATCTTCATCATTTACCAAGGACTTCAACTTCAAGTGCCTATCCTTTAATTTTTTGTTGTACAAAATGTACACCAAAGCATTCATCCTCGGTGTGGTCAAGCGGTTTCTTCTTTTGGTGTGCACATGATTGAATGCACTCCAATTGCGCTCGCATCCAGAGGAAGAACAAGTGAGGCCAAGCACTTTGATTGCAAACTTTTGAAGCTTTGGAGTGCCATCTCCATATTGAGTCCACCATTCAACTAAAAAATAGTAATATTTAGTATTTTTGTACTTGAATACACTATAATTAAGTAAGAATTTAAACTTAAACTTACCGGGAGTTCGTTTGTGAATTGTGTTCTTTGCTTGAGCCAACCCAAAAAATCCTTCTCGACTGTGAAAAGCATCTCTATTGGGCTTGTCCAAACAATGGAATAACCCAAGCTTGATCTCTGGATGTGTAGAAAAATCAAGAGAATAATGGCAACGGGGATTTAGGTAATAGACAGCTGCATGCAAATATCGATGCATATGAAAATCCCATTTCTCATCAATAATATCCCTTATCTCCTTGTAATCTTTTTCTTCACCACCCAAGTTCTTTGCTATCTTCTCTTTGGCTTCATCCATTGCATTATAAAGAAAACCCATAGCAGGCTCTTTTTCTCCATCAACTAGCCTCAACACTTCCACCAAAGGTTTTGTAGTCTTGATAGCATAAATCAAGCTTGGCCAAAAGTTGTTATCCATCAGAATTATTTTCCTCGCTTCTTTTCCATCAGCTTTGCTTGCATAATTGCTCTTTGTCCACTTTTCAGAAGTGAACATAGATTCTAATGGTTGCCTCAACTGATACATGCTTTGCAACGTCAAATATGCAGTGGCAAATCTAGTGGCAGCTGGCTGGATAAGCTCTCTATTGGTGAACTGTCTCATCAAGCTCAAAACCCAAGAGTGGTTATAAATGTAGTTGCTGACTTTCTTTGCCTTGATCAAAGCATTTTTATGTTGTGGTAGCTCTCCAATTTTCTCTAGCATTAAATCAAGGCAATGTGCAGCACATGGAGTCCAATATAAATGCTTTCTTTTCTCCATAAGCATTAACCCCGCTGCCCGGTAGTTGCTTGCATTATCGGTTATAACTTGAACCACAATTTCTTCACCAACTTCCTCAACAACCTCATCAAGTAACTGAAATAACAATTTAGCATCTTTAACATGCTCAGATGCATCAACACACTTCAAAAAAACTGTACCACTTGGATTATTGACAAGGAAATTAATTAGACTCCTATGTCTAACATCTTGCCAACCATCAGACATGATTGAAACCCCTGTTACTGGCCATGTACTCTTGATGTCATCAACAAATCTTTCCGTTGTTTTCAATTCTTCTTTCAAAATCCATGTCCTAAGCTCATACATGGTGGGAGGCTTAAGTCCCCAACCATATGCACCAACCGACCGAAGCATGTTAACAAATGAGGGACTCCTTGCCACATTGAAAGGAATTGCATTTTCATAAAAAAACCTCCCAATATCTAAACATACTTGTTGGCGTAGTTCCTTTGCATTTTGAGGAGGTGCAATAGTTGTTGTCTGCTCACCACTTGAATTTCCTATAACCATGTATCTATCCATAGGCCCACGGATGCCTCTATTAGAAACCGAACCACCGGAAGCAACATTGCCTTCATCCTCGCCTTCCCTTCCACTACCAAAGTATGAGCCAACTTCCACACATTGCTCAAACTCCATTTGTGCTAAATTCTTTTTGGTTTTCAATTTATTTAAAAGATCAACAAATTTTTGCTTAACGGCTTCCGGAACTTTATCACACGGTTTAACACCAACTCTTGTCCCGGCAAGATGATGTTTCAACCTTGACACCCCCCCTTTGACAACTTTCTCACAATAATTGCATCGAACATATTTATATGCCTTCTTTTCTTCACCATCATGAACTACTTCAACACAATGGTTCCAACTCGGATCTGTTCTATTTTTTGCACCCGTAAACACTCCAAGATTTCCTAAACCACTTCCCGCACTACTCTTCTTGGAATGTTTCACCATTGTATAAACAATTAACAATCAACCTACAAATAATTAATATTCAAAACATCAATATTAAATTAAAAAAAATTAAACTTACTATGCAACACAACAACACTCATTGCCAAGTGGCAGTGGCAGTGTGCAACACTCACTGCCTTATAATATGCACTGTAGCAGTGTGCATATATATATTTATATATAAATGAAGTCCATGCCCACTATGTCTCTCTATATATATATAAACAAAGCTGAAGGAATACCTGAAGAAGAGGTGCCGTCGTCGGTCAGTGGTGGGTGGAGGTCGCCAGTCAGTGGTGGGTGGAGGTCGCCGGTGAGGGGGTGGGTGGAGGTCGCCGGTAGAGGAAGTCGCCGGTGAGGGGAAATCGGCAGTGAAGTCGCGCAGCAGGCAGAGCTTCGTGAGTCTTGTTTTGATTTAATTTCTCATGTTTTTTTTACTAATTTTAATCAACTTAGGGTTAGATATTGGGGGTTGGGTATTGGATCTTTCAGATTGGGTTTCAATTTGGGCTGTAAAAATTTATTTGGGCCAAAGTGTTTTTCGCCTCAAAAAACGCCTCAGACAAGCCCTAAGGCGTGCCCGAGGCGTACGCCTCTTACCCAGCGTAAGAGGCGTACACCTCGTAGCCCTTTGGCTACGCCTCACACTGAGGTGCGCCTCAGTTGCGCCTTTTTAAACACTAGTGTTGAGCACACAGACAATCAATGAGATGAATGTATAATATAAAAAGAAAATAATAAAGTTGCTTCTTAAACGTGCCATCAGGTTGTTGGCCTTGAGGTTTTGTATAAACTCTCACAAGACCCATTTCTTCCCACATTCTATCCAAGTTTAGCTGTTCAACATAAACAATCACACTGTTAATTTCTCAGAAGCAGGCACTCAAGCAGTTTGACACTAGAAACCCAGACCACACCATAAAATTTAAACCCAATGGTTGGGCACTTGGGCATTTATTAGTAATAGAAAGGGTTTGAAAAAATTGACAGAAAAGCTACTGAATCAATTTGGTCTCTCACAGAACTGAAGCAATACATGTGAGTCGGTTCGGGCTCCTAAAACCATTGAATTTTGCATCAGAGGGCAATTGGCCACAAAAGATGTATTTTTAACTACCACAGGGTAGAATAGTGAAATTGCAATTTCATTAATTCAACACAAAGAAGTTTGATTGGTGCAAACTGTGAATGCATATTACAGTCACCTGAAGTATCTTGAATTACTCATTTCACCTTAGCATCACTAAAGCTCATAACATTGAATGTTCCAGCTAACATATAGCTTGGCAGTCAGAAAACTCAAACCTTGTAGATGATGTTCCTATTAAACTGGTGAACATTAAATGGAATATTTTGAAAATGCATACCTTCAAGTTGCAGCTAATTACAATAGAGTGTGGCTGGCGAGATAATCTGTCCACATCATCAATACCAATAACATCAATCGCACGTCATGTATTTACGGTTTCCCTCAATAACATCAATAAGGTCATCTACTGTGGCATCTTCACGAAATAAAACCTAAGAAAGAACAAAGCAGAAGGTCAAAAGTAGGGGGAAAGGGCAATATAATTCTGAAACATATGTTTGCAACACCCCAAATTTAGTTCTAGGCAAAAGTCAGTTCAATAACTGAATAAGATCCGTTCAAACCTGTGTTCCAAATGCCTATAGTAGATTATCCTGTTCCTTTTCAATTTGAGCCCAAGCTACAGAGGAAAGGATTCATTTCCTTGAACATTAAAAGATTCATCCGCACATTTATCATTTCAAAGGTAAATATCAAAAAACACAGGGCCTGTGATTCAAACTCTTTTTTTCTCATTTCAAAAACAAAAAACACAATTGGAGAAGTAGCCCACGCATATGATAAATTAAATAAACTAAACAAATAAATTAAAATTCGAAATACATAAAATAAATTCGAAATAAATAAATACAAAATGGAAAAAAGGATTTACCTGCTTGTGGGATCAGCGGAGGCTTGCGGTGGGGGCGGCGGAGGCTTGCGCTGGCGTGTGCGGTCGGCGGAGGGGTGGAGCGGTGCGGTAATGGCGGTCTACTAACGCTTGTGGTTTGGCGCGCCGGTAATGGTCGGCGGAGGTTTGCAGTCGTTCTATGGTTTCAGATCTATTAGGCGGTCGCCGGTGGAGGCGGCGTTTGGCGTAGGCGAGGATGGCTGCTTCGGCGGTCGTTGCTGTGGTGGAGGAGAGGGCGGCGGCTGAATGACGAGTAGAAAATGGCGGCCGGGTGACGGTGGAGGGTGGTTGCCGTATGTGGTTTAGAGATGGTGGCGGAGATGGAGGAAGAAATGGCGAGGGTTTGAAGTAGGAAATGGCGGAGATGGAGGATTGGGGATTATTTCATTGGGATGATTTTTTTATTTATTATTTTATAACAATTGCAACGGCTAAAGTGGGTTATTTCACTTAACTTTCCGCGGCACCACATGTAGTGGGTGTCTCGGAGACTAATATATTATTTTAAAATATAACTTTTCGCGTCACCCACGTGTAGTGGGTGTCTCGGAAACTAATATATTATTTTAATATATAACTTTCTGCGTCACCTTCAGAAAGTGGGTGTCTCGAAAATTAATGTATTTATTTACGATATTGCCACTTTTAACTATCCACTACACCTCTATCCAAGAGGTATAGCGTAAAACCCTCCTTATATTTCTAATTATGTACTAGTGAGGGAAGTTAGAATCCTTCCAATACCCGACTGCCATTACTGACTGAGGGTCTTATTCCTTCAACTCAGGAACCCTCTCGGTCAAGAACCGTGACAAGCCGAGAGTAGCAAGGTAGAACAGAATCTTTTGCTGCCACCTCTTAAAGTATGATCTCGTAGAGTTGTCCGACTTTTCGGCAGAACCACTTGGTACCCAAGTTACCCTCATCGTGGGGATATACCCCTCAAAGTTGATAGCCATCCTCTCCCGGGTGGCTGCCTACTCAAGTGCTCTCCTCTCGCGCGCGGCCAGCTGCTCGCAACGTAGATTCAGCGCCCCCATCTGGCCCTCCAGGTCCAGGCGCACTCTGGTCTCGGCCTCCAGCTGACTCTGGGTAGTCACCAGGGCATCTTCCATGGCACCATAACGAATTGCACCCTGCACACAAGCATGATAACAAGGCGCATAAAGGAGAAACATGTGAAAATTTGCAGAAGTAAAGTCATACCTCGAGAAACGGGCGGTAGTCAGGGCGACCCTGGCACAGCTCAGCATCACGGGGCGAGATGAGGCTCCGCATCACAACCTCTGCAGAATGCAGCCACATATCCTTGGAGAACAGAGACTGAAGGGGGGACATCCATGGGCCACCCGCGAGGAGCAGTCGGTGTAACAGGAGGTGGGCCCATCGGGGCGGAGGGCCCAAATATAGGCACCGGGACATCGGCCGTGGTGGACACCGAGCTCTGACGACTGCGCAAAATCGGCGGGGAGGCTCGGTACGATGAGTTCGGTGCGCGCACGCGGATGGTCTCCCCGCGCTGCGGTCTCTTGTCACGGTTCTTCAGGCGCCGGATGATCGCGCGAGTCGTCTCTTCGTCTTCAAAAATCTCTGAAACATGCAAGGGTAAGCAAGCTTTACGACCATAACAAAACGGAAAAAAGACGAAGTGGGATGGGAGACGAACCACGATAATCAGGATTAGATGTGCGGGATGATGACTCCTCCTCCTCAACTATACCATCCTAAGAGTCTCCTGACTCTCCGGAGGACACCACAATGACTTGAGGGATGGTAACTTGAGGGGGAGGCGAGAGCGGGAGACCCCGCATGCAACCTATCTCAAGTAAAGCATCAGGAGTGACTAAGGGCTTGGTCCGGATATTATCATGATTGTTTAGGAAGGACTCAAGGTGCATGGCAAGCTAGGGCATGTCGGGCACCCTAAGCTTGGAGAGATACCCCCCCCCCCTAGGGTGCCTCAAAAGGAAGGACGAGGCCAGTGGAGACAAAAATGAACTTGGGTTTCCAATGTTTGTTGAAACCCTTGATATCCTCGAAGAGCTTTAGCTTGGCGCGAGCCGAAATCACCACGAAGCCCTTGCTTTGGAGCCCGCTCGAGTTACTACCGACTATGAAGAGCTGCTGAAAGAAACTGAGGGATGGAGGAACGGACATCTGGCTACACCTAACTAGAAAGGCAGATAAAATCCTGTGGGAGTTGGCAAGACCCATTTGGAGGAACTCTATCACGAATGGGTGCAGGGGGAAGGCAAGACCCATTTGGAGGGAAGTAAGGTGTACCCCGAAGTGATGTGGGGAGGGGGGCTCTAGAAGGGTGCGACCGTGGGCGGGGATGACGACCTCGGCCGAGGGTTCGACCAAAGATCGTGCGAGGGCGATGTCATAGGCGTCCAAGGCCGTGGCCCTAGTATGACTTGGGATGTAGGGGTCAAGCACCATGTGGAGCTTGCTACCATAATGCTCAAGCAAAGGCTCAGGAACTATCACATGCGGAGGTGCTACGTCCATGGGGTTCACAAAGGGCGAGACAATCTCGGTGATAGGGTAAGGAAAGCGATCCGAAGTTAAAGCTTCTTCACTTGACGAGGGTAGCTCAACGTGGCTAATGGAGTCAAGCAAACTCTCGTACGGGTCATACGAGGAGGAGTGCATGCAAACTAATGAAACGAAACCGAAACTTAACAAAAGAATTGAAACAAACGTGGAACGCGAAGAAGGAGGAGAGGCTACTAACCGACTCTAGGTAGGACAGAGTGAACGGGTTGACCTGGGGAGGCTGATCGGAATCGGCTGACCCGGACAGTGGGCTCGGCGACGACAGCTCGGCTCGGCAGTCCGGCTCCGCGGCGCAGCGGCGGGCTGGGCTGGGCAGTGACGGCTCGACATGGCGTGGCTGCTGGTGGCGGGTGACGACGCGGTCGGCGGCGCTCCGGTAGTGGTGATCTCCGGCGAGGGGAGAGGAGATTTTGGGGGAGGAGAAATTCTTGTAACTTGTTGTGTTGTGTGGTGTGGGGAAGAATGGACTGGGTGAGAGGGTTTATATAGAGGATGGGAAGAGGAGAATGGGGGGAATTTTGAAATTCAAAAATTTGGGGTGAAAAGATGATGGGATGGTAAGAGTGTTGGAATGGTGTTGGGAGTATTTATAGCCTTAGTGTAAGGGTTGTAATGGGATTGGGCTCTTGGAGGGTTAAGGATAATTTATGAGATAAGATTTTATTTGTGGGCGGTCTCCAAGCGCGATAGGAACTCTGACAGAGACGGACTCTGACTCAACCTGACGTAGACGCCTATAAATAGTTCGTGTTTACTCTCTTTCGTTGTCGAAGTCTCGCAACTCAGAGGGTGGGGGACTGATGATGGAATAATTAGGATCGGGTGCGGAGGATGGACAGAGCAAACCGTGACCGAAGCGGGCACGTGGACCTGGGGTCAGCCGCGTGTCCAGGGTCAGTCTAGGCCACGGGCTGACCGCACTTGGCCGAGGTCAGCCCTCGGCCACGGACTGACCTTGACTCGGTCAAGGTCAGCCTCGGCAGAACCCGTCACTTGGCCAAGGTCAGCCCTCGGCCAAGTAATGGGTCTTGGGTCCGCACGTGTCCGGGTCTCGCGGCGGGGGTTGCGGTCTGAGCCGTTGGGCGCGCTTTTCCTGCGATTCCTCCGGGTCTGTTAGGCCTAAAGCTAGTATAAAAGCATGCTAGTTTGTCTTGTTATGACATCTACATTTATTCTTATCACTCTTGTCTTGTTATTACACATGCATTATTTGTAATAGCGTTATCCGTTATTTAATATATACTTACCCCGCGGTACACTTTGATCCATCACTTGTCATACCCCCTTTATTTAACCGGGTTTTGTAATTCGGACCACCCGAGTTATTAAAATCCATCACTTGGTAAAAAATTTGTAAAACTGAAAGTTAATAATATTTTGGGGTGTATAGTAAATAGCTGTTAGCTAATTGAGTTAGTGGATTTGACTAGTTGATAGCATTAGCTGATTGTCAAAAAATGTTTAGTAAATTAGCTATTAACTGATAGTTGATATGCTGATTATATGCAAAATGAGTTTCTCAAAAAGCTTATCGAAAAAGCTGTTTTGAGTAATTTTTTGAATTTTAATGTTTTTGAGTAAAAAGCTGTTACAAAAAACTAATTAATCAAACACTTGTATTGATCATTTAACCAAATTAAACAACTAATAATGGTCAAATAAAATAAAATTAGTTGATAAGCTTTTACCAAATAGTAACCTTATCTTATCATAATCATACTCCAACCTCCCTTATTTGCCTCTCCAACTCTCCAAGTCTCCAACCATCTTTAATCAAGCAAAAATATGATGTTCTCAAGTTTGGAGAGAAATCCAAATGGTTGACATGACGTGCGTAGAAAGTCTTAGCAAACATGCATAGTCGCATAGAACATTATGGTTCACTCACTTGCCACTTGTGTACATATTCCTTTTAAATTAATTTGAAGACAAATAATTCTCTTCAATAAATTCATCACTCCAATAAAAAAAAAATACAACTCAAATTGAGTTTTTTTTTTTAAAAGTAAACGTAGCTATTCCATTAATTCATAACATAAAACGTTTACATCAATGATTAATGAAATGGTAAACCATTCTTTACAGTCAGACATAGAAACAACTTTTCTAACTATGCTATAGAAAACTTGAATCGCAGACTGTTTCATAACTATGAAGCTATGTTCCTTCAGGGATCTTAAAGCTTCATCAAAGATCTGGGTCTTCGTCATCATTCTTTTTGGCTCGCCCAGGATAAAATCAACACTTGTCGAAACCAAACAATTGAGTTTATTTGAATCACATCAAATTTAATTCGTCACGTCAATGCTAAGCTAAGCCACAAGAAACTCCCATTAAAGCAAATTGGAAAAGGAGACAATAGACACATTGCATTATATGAGGTTGGCAATTTCTTCACGAAAACCCAAATGAGGTAAGAGTTCATTATAAAATAGTCCACTCAATTTTCGCACGGGTCTTGCTAATATCTACGTAGTATTTTATAGACATAAGACCTTCCTTGTCTCAAATATGACATTTCATGCAATGGTGCATCCCATAGGATATTAAGACATTATGGGCAATGACTAGTGGGTACAAGGGCAATTTGAGATTTTGGTTAGGTTTAGAAATTAAGAAAATGACTTTTGAAAAATATTTTTTGAAAAATAATTTTTCAGAAAATAGTTTCATTTTCAGTGTTTAGTTGCATTTTGAAAAACTGTTTTGGTGTGTTTGGTTCATTTTCTGAAAAATAAGTAGAATTGTATAACTAAACATTTTAATTATTTTATTTAAAATATAAAAATATTAAAAATAATTTTACTTATTAATTTTTTTAAAAAAAACACATCTGATTTCTGTTGCGAAAATCAGAGTAGTGCTCTAGTTGCTCTTGTTTTCAGCGGAAAGCAGACCTATGGTCTCCGCCGGAAACAAACATTGTCATTGTTGGATGGACTTTGGAAAATGACTTCCGCCAAATTTTGGCAGAAGTCATTTTCCTCCAAAAAAGCCTTATTTTCCCAAGTTAATGAAAATGATTTCCATTGACTTAATTTAATTTCTAGATACACCCAAACATTAGAAACCCGGAAAATTATTTTTAAAAATTATTTTCCGGGTTTCCAAACACACCCTTAGAGATACGAGTAGAATAAAAAATATTAAGAAAAAGTGTTGTCACTGTATTTATCATTTATGTGAAATTGAGTAGCTAAACTTAAAATGTATGCAATTAAATCAGTAAACAAAAACATATGTGCAATTAAGATTTTTTTTTATTTTTCTTGGTAGAATTAAGTTATATATTTTTTTTTTGGTGGGGAGAATTAAGTTATATTGCTTACATGATATATACTAAAAATTTTATTTTCATCATTCATGCTAATAATTGGAAAGAAAGATTCAAATGTTTTCAATTCAAATTGAACATGAAAAAATAAAAAATTATCTCCCAATTATACATAGTTTACTTCTTTAATGACTCAATTTCACATGTTTTAAATTCAGTGATTTAATTACACAAAAATTATAAATTATTTTAAAAACAATCACTTTAGAAGTAATTTCGTAGATCACATTTTTTTAGATAGAGAGAGGGTGTATATTCACATTTTTCAAGATAAACTTTTTTCTATCTTGACGGTAATAATAGTTACCGGATGTATTTGAGTATTATTTGTGTAATGTTGAGTACTGTGTTTTGAGTACAGTATCAGTTCAGTGTGTGTTTTTGTCTAGTAAGAAGTATCGTCCTTCTACAAGTGTTGTGAGGCTTTTTATCTTCCCCAGCGTAGTAATAGAGCGTTAATGCTAGGAGCGTTGAGCATTAACGCTGAGGAGCTTTGAGGAACCGTTTGAGCATTGATGCTGAAGAGCTGAGGAACGTTGAGGATTGATGAGGAGCTGAGCATCAATGAGGGGCTGAGGACCGTTGAGCATTAATGCTGAGGAGCCATTGAGCGTTAATGCTGAGGAGTCGTTGGAGTGAAGTGCTGAACGGCTGACCATCTATTCATTGCCTTCGGGTCAGTGCTGAGTTGCTGATGATTTGGGTCAGTGCTGATGCCCAATTATCCTGTAACCAGTCCCCCCACTCCCTAGCTAACGAGAGTGGTAGAGGTGGTTTGGGGGTAATGACATGTGAATTTTTATTTATTTATTTATTATTTTTTTTTCGGATGGTAAGAGCAATGTGGCCGAGGTCAGGCCTCGGCCGATTTTTTGGCCGAGGTCAGGCCTTGGCCGATTTTTTGGCCGAGGACACCTCGGTCAAAATTTAATTGACCGAGGGATGACCTCGGCCAAAATTGATTTTGGCCAAAATTGATTTTGGCAGAGGTGACCTTGGCCAAAAGATGGGCCTAGGTCATCTTGGTCACTTTATTTATTTATTTAATTTTTTTTTGTTTTTCTTTTTTGTTTTGTTTTGTTTTGTTTTGTTTGTTTATTTGTTTGTTTTGTTTTTTTTTTTGTTTATTTTTTTGGCGCTTTGTGTGTGAGCTCACTTCGACCAGCCGTAGGCTTGGTCAAAGGTCAGCTCTCTCGTCAGGTGGCTAGCGAGATTGGATCTCGTGCCGGCCCTAAGGGAATAGAGTGTTTGTTTGTTTGTTGTTTTTTATTTTTATTTTTTTTTTATTTTGAATGATAACTAGGACAGACCATCAGCGACTGACATGTTTTTTTGAATGATAACTAGGACGGACCATCAGCGAATGACATGTTTTTTGCGTTGCACGGGCTTCTCCTTTAACTCACTGTCTCTTCCTTCCTCGCCTTGGTCGCACCTTTTCTTCTTGTTGTTGCAGGCTGAAGGCTCAGGATCTTCCTTTCGCCACACATGGTCAAGTAGGCCTTGTTGATGCTGGTACTGTCCCAGATACTTAACGAATTGAGTAAAGTATCCGCTCTGCACCAGTTCCTCTACTTGTCTTTTTAAAGTATGGCACTCGTCAGTATCATGTCCAATCTGCCGGTGGAACTGACAATACTTGGTTTGGTCCTCGCACGTAGAAACTGTTATACACTCTGAGGGAAAATGCACCATTCCCATTTCCTCAGCATGACTTAGAATCACGCTAACCGGGTGAGTAAGAGGTGTTAAGTGTCATGGTGGGGCGAGACGAGGCCTTTCCTGAACTTTCCCCTTCGTTGCGGATAACTGGTTTGGGTGTGGTGCATGGTTGGTCGGACCAATTTTGTCAGGTTGCACACTCCTCCTGCCATCTTCCTCATCTTTCTTCTTTCTGTTAGCCTCCTCGGCCTCTGCATAGCGGTGTGCTATCCTCATTAGCTCCTCATAGGAGCGTGGATGGTGAGTGTTCAATTGTTTATGAAAATTTCCTGACCTCAGTGCCTTGATGAAGATGAGAATTGCTGCCTTTGAATCGAAATCATATACGTTGTTGACCTCTTTTTTCCATTTGCTTAAAAAGTCTCGCAGGCTTTCCCCCCTATCCTGTTTTACCCCGCAGAGATACGAGAATGGTTTTTTATGCTGTATATTTCTGGAGAAATAGGTCAAGAAACTTTTGGACAGCTCTGCAAAGGTCTGAATTGATCCGTCCGGGATTGTGTTAAACCAATCTTGCGCCGTTCCGTCCAAAGTGGACAAGAACGCTCTGCACATGATGGCATCACTTGCCCAAATCATCACCATGGCTGCTTTGTATCTCGTCATATGGGCACGCGGGTCAGAAGTACCAGTGTAGGCCTTGATGGTGGGTAGTCAAAAATCTTTTGGAAGAGGAACTTCCATTATGTCCGGAGAGAATGGAGCGGCCATTCTTACCTCCGGTTCTGGTGAATGTTCTCTTGCTTCTACCCGTCTCTCTAGCTCTTCTATTTGTTTTTGAAGTTTTTCCACCACTTCTTTCTGCATGTTTGGGGTTTGCCTAAGTGCCGTGGGCGGACATAGAGTTGGCCCCCTAGACTCACCCATTCCTTCCATCTGGTGCTGATGCAACTGCTCACCTTGTTGTGGACCCGGTGCCCTTTTGGTCTTTGGTTGTGCCCACAACTTTGGCTGGATAGTAGCCTTTCTACCCCACCGTCCCATGACGGGCATAGAAACGGTCGGCCAACAAGCTGCACCATGATACAAACGTTGGGTCTTCTGTTCACCTATTTCCCCATTCTGTGCGGATGCCTGGGGCAGTTGAGCTTGAGATTGTACCTCCACCTCTGGAGGAGGCGATGGCAGTGGTGAGGCCTGACCTCGCGTCCCTGCTACTAGCTGGGCCATCGTTGCCGCCGCCTGTTGAATGATGTGCGCCGCTGCTTGGAAGTCCGTGGCTTGGATGGGAGCAGCGTTCACTTGGAGGGGAGCACGGCCCCCATGGTGACCATTGTCTTGACGAGAGTCATGAGAGCTGCTGGATCCAGATTGCGCCATCGACAGTGATGAGATGAGCTGGGTGTTTTGTGATTTGTGACGATTGCCTGAGATCTGATCCCGGCTCTCAACTAAAGCACCAATGACGGTAATAATAGTTACCGGATGTATTTGAGTATTATTTGTGTAATGTTGAGTACAGTGTTTTGAGTACAGTATCAGTTCAGTGTGTGTTTTTGTCTAGTAAGAAGTGTCGTCCTTCTACAAGTGTTGTGAGCCTTTTTATCTTCCCCAGCACAGTAATAGAGCGTTAATGCTAGGAGCGTTGAGCATTAACGCTGAGGAGCTTTGAGGAACCGTTTGAGCATTGATGCTGAGGAGCTGAGGAACGTTGAGCATTGATGAGGAGCTAAGGACCGTTGAGCATTAATGCTGAGGAGCTGAGGAGCCGTTAAACGTTAATGCTGAGGAGTCGTTGGAGTGAAGTGTTGAATGGCTGACCATCCATTCATTGCCTTCGGGTCAGTGCTGAGCTGTTGATGATTTGGGTCAGTGCTGATGCCCAATTATCCTGTCATATCTGATCTAGCAATTTCCATTCATGAACTGATGAACCCAATTCTCTATATATAAATTATATTAATTATAATTGTTATTTATCCCTGGTCATATGAATAGGACATTTGTTGACTTTAATATATAAGTGGAGATTCATATGGAGTGTCACTTTAGATATTGGATTTGCTAGTGGGTTTCTGTTTATGGACAAGCAATTAAATGTCTGCCATCATATCCAAAAATGGGCTGTTTAAGAAATTCGGTATTGGTCAATAGCTAATTATTCAACTTTTGGTTCCCAATCAAATGATTTAGTCTCTGCTTTAACTCTGATTATTGGCAATATATATAATGACTCATATGTTAGTATCACAAACTCACTAACATCATTTGGTCAAACAATTGACTTAATAATCACATGATTTCAAGTATAACTAATTTTCTCTAGGAATTGTTCATTAATTTTCTTGATTTGAGTCAATTTCCTTTGAGAGTTGTTCATTAATTTTCTTAGTATGAGTCGATTATATATGAACAATTTACACTACATTACCTCTTAGCTTTGTGGTCCTTTATTAGTTACGTTCACTTGAATATTTCACCTAATACGCACCTCTAAATAGCAATTGCGGACTTTCTCACAAATCAAAACATTTGATAATTGTTTAGTATTCAAAATAATATTAATATTAAATAAAATATTAAACATGTTAATATATTAATTGCGTATTGCAATGGTCGGAGTGCGTATTAATTTCTTAAGTAATGAAGGTATAAATTTTATTCGTGATATTTTAAAATCATTTACAGTATTTTGGTAAAGATATATAAATTCAATTGTATAATATTCTCTTTTTAGTACTATTAACTACTCAATTACAAGGTAGTATTTATTTTATACTTTCTCTATCTATTGCATCCGAAAAAGTAAATACTCCACCACCTAGGTTCAACTTGTAGCCTTCTTCCAAGAAGAGCCATAGAGATGCCATTTGAGCATAAGATGCTTGGCAATTACTTAATATTCTAATTATGTACATATATGCATTCTGAATATCCATTAATCAATTTCAGACATTCTTTTTATGTGCATATTAAGTATAACCCTTTGTGTGCTTATAATAAAACACATAGCTGGTTAACATGCGTTATTACATGGCTCTTTTAAGAGAATAATCTCACACCATTTTATAGCTACTATGCAAATGTAATTTAGCCCATTAAAATAAGAAAAAAAAATGTTATTTTCACTAGTAATAATTAAAAAAAAATTATTGACATGGTACTATAAATTTTATATATATATATATATATATATATATATTCGTTAATTAGTTATGAATTATCTTACGAGCCACCTTAGTAAGTGTAAAAAGAAAAGTTTAAAAGTTAGGTATATAATTATTTACAATAATTACACTTCAAAAAAGCAAAAGTAAAAGCTAAAGAAAAGGGTTTTTGGATGCGAATGTAGTGTTGTAGTAAAAAAAGTAAGAAAGAAAAGATAGCAACCCGATCTTACAGGGCGTTTGGTTGGTAGGAGGGAATTAAAGGGAAAAGAATTTTAATTCGGTGGAATTGCAATTCAATGAATAAAGTATGAATTGAAATTGCAGTGTTTGGTATGCAGAAATAAGAACATAGTAGTAGTAGTGCTGCTGCTGACAGTAGCAGTAGCAGCAGCAGTGATAATAATAATAATAATAATTCTTTCAATAATAATAATAAGTATACTAATAATAATTCTTTCAAAATAATAATAATAATAATAATAATAATTAATAATAATAATTCTTTAAAATTAAAAAAAAAAAAAAGAAAAAAGACAAAGAGTATGAGAGGAGGGGTAAAATTTGTCTTTACTCCAACAAAATTGCCCCTCCTCTCCACCGAATTGCAATTTATGGGGGTATTCCATAAATTGCAATTCATCATTTGGAGAAAATTACAATTTTACAGAATTGCAATTCTCTCCAACCAAACAATGTATTTTAGGAATTCATTAAATTGAAATTCAATGAATTGTAATTCCCCCAAATTATACTCAACCAAACTGCCCATTGATTGTACTTCGTGCCTCAAAATAATTTAAGAAGGGGTCTACAAATCAAAAGCTGTTTCTCCTTTTGTTGAGAAACTTTATTTCATTGCTAAAATATTAATTAAGGGTAATGCATGCATCTGTTAATTTTTCTTTTAGTTAATCTGAAACCACAAATTATAAAAATGTTTACTATTTTTTGTTATTGTGGATTTGTGGGCACGTTTAAAGGTAAGGTTTGAATCAAATTGTATATTTAAAGTGAAGAATACAACAGAATATATATAGTTACACATCAGGCTTCTAAGGGAAGTTACAATAGAATATAAGCTCAATTTAAGGCTAACAAACAGAGAAAGAGTAGGCGGGAAATTAAATTAGCATATAAAAATAATACAAACATAATTCGTCTTTAATATGTCCTCGTAAGATAGTGGATCTGTTGGAGACACCTAGCTTGGACCAAAATGGGAGAAACAAGGTGTGACCCAACGACATGGGGAGTACATATGCAATTTAACACCTCCAAGGAATATGCATTATGTACAAACAAAGAATCATCAGCCACCGTTTCGTGCACAAAAAAAAAAAAAAAAGATTTCAAATTAAAGCAAGGTGCTTCATCTTAGAATGAAACACTATTTATTTATAATTTTTAAATTTGATTTTTTGTGTTTAGTAGTATTTTGAATGTAGTTTCTAAATACATAAATTTCATATACTAATTCTAAATTTAATATTATAAAAAATTAAATTGTAAATAAATTCAGTCAAGTCTTGTTAACCTAAATTGTATACATAAAATAAGGCAGAATGAGTATATATATTATTAATGTATTCCTAAATAAAATTCTTATTCCATTAGTTATTCCGGGATTTTACCATTTGTAGAAGTCCATAGGAAATGTGGTGCATGATTATTACAAGTATCTTGTGAGTGATGGAGCGATCAAACTACAGTGAATGAAAACTGTAACCTTGTAGGCAAATTAAAGGGGCTTTAGATGCCTATAAAAGAATTGATGAAGCAGCTAGTATCTAGCCCAACCTAGTGAAACAAAGCATTATATTTACCCTATCATATCATATCATATCCTAGCTAGCTATAAGCTACCAACCTACAAAATGATTTTGCAGGAACCTATACAACTACCTGTCCTGGATATATCTCAGCCCCTAAATCCTCATTCTCTGTCTGCTCTTGCTTCAGCCTGTAAGGATTGGGGATTCTTTCATGTTTCCAATCATGGAATCTCCAAACATCTTTATGAAAAAATCCATTCCCTATCCAATAACCTCTTCAACCTCCCTCCAGATACCAAACTCAAGCTGGGCCCCTTTGCATCCCTAAGAACTTACACCCCTCATTTCATTGCATCTCCCTTTTTTGAGAGCCTCAAAGTTTCTGGACCTGACTTTCTGTCCTCTGCCCAGACTTCTGTAGATGTCCTTCTTGGTGAAAACCACACTGAATTCAGGTATATATATATATATATGCTCCCTTCACATCCCAGTTAGTTTGTTGTTGAGTTATTGCCCATAATCCATCCGACTTCTGTCCAACAATTTTCCAGTCTTTTGATGTTGGATTTGACCTTTATTAGTCCTGCTCAACAATCTCTAATTGTATTGTTTCAAGAATTTATCACTACACCAAATATGGATGGAATTTACCTTGTCCCCAACCAGAATAGGAAACAATTTTAGGAAACGGGTATATATATATATATATATATATATATATATATATATATATATATATATATATACTCTCTCTGTCCCATTACTATTCATTGGTCAAACTAACTCTTTTTTTATTGTTTATTTTCTTTAGTAATTTTTAATTATTTTTAAATTTAATTTTTTGTGTTTACCAGTACTTTTAATGTAGTTTTTAAATATATGAATTTTATATACTAATACTAAATTTAATATTATGAAAAATTGAATTAAAAATAATTTCAGTCAAGCCTCGTTAACCGAATCAGACAAACAAAATGGGAGGGAGGTAGTATTATTTTAATTTTTGAAACGACTTAGATTACAATTATTTAACATTTTGACTAAAGGTTGACTGGGAATGGAGAATTCACGTCCTTGCCTAATTCCCTGGGACCGAGATGGGGAATATTTTCAATTCCCCGTCGGGGACGTGATGGGTCCCGCCCATCCCGTTGCCATTGCTAACGCCAAAAGCTAACCCGTAGCAAAGGTCCAAATTTATTTTCACACATTTTCAAGATGCAAGGCGTTAGATTTAGCTCTTTAGACCTCCGACCAATAATCTCTTATTCACTTAGTGCTAAACTTGGCATCTCACTGAACTCCGCTCAACGGTAACATTTTCTTTCCCTTTTCTAATCTGTAGTCTGGTGATGAAAGAATATGGGAGCAAAATGACAGAGCTGTCAAGGTTAATCATGAAAACAGTGTTGATGAGCCTGGGAGAAAGCTTTGAGAAGAAATACTACGACTCAGAATTCAGCAATTGCCATGGATACTTGAGAATAAATAACTACACCCCACCAGAATCCCTGGAAGGTGAAGTGGAGGGTCTTGGAATGCACACAGATATGAGCTGCATAACAATCGCGTACCAAGACGAAGTGGGCGGGCTACAAGTAAGATCAAAGGATGATGGGAAGTGGGTTGATATCATCCCCCGTGAAGGGACCCTCGTAGTGAACATTGGGGACATGTTGCAGGCTTGGAGCAACGAGCGGTTCAGATCATCTGAGCACCGGGTGGTGTTGAAGAAGCTTGTGAACCGTTTCTCTCTAGCTTTCTTCTGGTGCTTTGAAGATGAGAAGGTCATCTCAGCCCCTGATGAAGTGGTGGGCAAAGGAAATACAAGATTTTACAGCCCCTTTGTTTGCTCCCAGTATGTCAAGTTCAGGGAGAATGATGAGAAAGGTAAGTTTGAAAAGATTGGGTTCACAGTTAAAGATTATGCTGGCCTCATGATGGATTTCCTTACTTAGGATCTTCGTATATAGATATAGTATCTTATATAGGTAATGTATAATATTTTGTGTATGTATATTGCATTCATGTTTGAGATTTGTGTTACGTTTGTTTTTAGTTAATTAGTTTGGTTTGTTTATAAGTGCATTATGAGATATATGCAAATTAAGACTACTTATAGTTGTTTAATGTTTTGTGTATACATGAGATAGATGTGTATTTACCATGGGTGTATTGGCAATAAAATCAAATCATTGTTTTCATTTACCAATATATAATACATTTTCTCCTTGTTCTTTTAAGAGTATTACCATTGACGATTGATTTTCCTTTTTAATTTTTTATGAGTCTTATTATGGAGCACCTTTTTTTTTTTTTTTTTTTTTTTTTTTTTTTTTTTTTTTTTTTTTTTTTTTTTGGGCAC
>NC_044924.1:20381991-20384496 GCF_003576645.1 Ipomoea triloba
TTTTTTTTTTTTTTTTTTTTTTTTTTTTTTTTTTTTTTCTTTAGTACTATTATGGAGCACTTAAAATTATATTTAAAACAAAAAAGAAAAAGAGCATTACAATTGATTGATTAATTTTGTTTAACCCTTAATTGGAATGTGATTCAAACTGGTGACTTTTGGTTTGAAAAGATAACAAAGATGTCATCAAATCACAATGTAATTGATGTCAATGTCTTTTTTTCCCCTAAAAAAAACTCATTTTAGCCATATATAACCCTTTCTTTCTTTCTCTTCCTACATAACCATCTTCTCTCAATATTTTTTTTTTGAAAATATCTTCTCTCAATATAAATGTTTAGTTAATGTTAGAATTGGGAATGTTAAATGTTTAGTTAATTCCGTAATGTTAATCCAATGGTGAGGCACCCATATAAAATTTATATGTTGAAAGGAAGCATATTATCCTAATACATGCATCCAGCAATTGGTGCATTATCATGTATTCGTGTTTGTAATAAGTTCATCTTTTAATAAGCAAATGAATAAATAAAGAAAGCACATTACAACTTTGGCTTATGCTCGCTGTTAAATTATTAGGTGTGTTGATAGCAAGCGATTGTAATGTGATTGGGTTAAAATACAAGCCTGACTTGGACCTGAAATCTCTTGTTATGTTAGAAGGGCAAATTATACCATGGAAGGTTAGAAGGGCAAAATCTACTATGCAATATGCACTTGGTCTAAAGTGACATTCATATTATGGGTATGTAGTTAACAAATTATATGTCTATAAATAAATTGAAGACACATAATATCTTAATTACAAGCATATAATATGTTAATTGCAAAGTACATAATATGCATCTAACATATTATGTGACTTCAATTTATTTACTTGCACAATCTGTTAACCGGAAAGACATAATATGTTATTGCAGACACATTATTTTTGGATCAATGTAAATAGTGCAATGTGGGTCCTAGTCCATGGTATAACAATTGTGTTGGAAGAGATCCATGTGCCTTGTGATTCTAACTAGCAAAAGACAAGAAAGTATAGTAAATCATACCAAGGAGACCAATAGACAATTCCTACATGCTTATCGAATTTGAAACCTCGTGGATACTAAGCCACTACATGCTTATCGAATTTGAAACCTCGTGGATACTAAGCCAATTGTATAATATTCCAATTAAGTAAGTGTATATATATATATATATATATATATATATCCATAAATCAATTTCAGACATTCTCTTTATGTGCATATTAAGTATAATTCTTTGTGTACGTATAATAAAACACATAGTTGGTTAACATGTGCGTCATTGCATGCCTTTATTAAGAGAATAATCATATAATATGTTAATTGCAAAGTACATAATATGCATCTAACATATTATGTGACTTCAATTTATTTACTTGCACAATCTGTTAACCGGAAAGACATAATATGTTATTGCAGACACATTATTTTTGGATCAATGTAAATAGTGCAATGTGGGTCCTAGTCCATGGTATAACAATTGTGTTGGAAGAGATCCATGTGCCTTGTGATTCTAACTAGCAAAAGACAAGAAGTATAGTAAATCATACCAAGGAGACCAATAGACAATTCCTACATGCTTATCGAATTTGAAACCTCGTGGATACTAAGCCAATTGTATAATATTCCAATTAAGTAAGTGTATATATATATATATATATATATATATATCCATAAATCAATTTCAGACATTCTCTTTATGTGCATATTAAGTATAATTCTTTGTGTACGTATAATAAAACACATAGTTGGTTAACATGTGCGTCATTGCATGCCTTTATTAAGAGAATAATCACACACCATTTTATAGCTACTATGCAAATGTAATTTAGCCATTAAAATAAGAATTATTTTCCCTAGTAATAAATTTTTTTTTAACTTATTCACATGGTACTAAAAATTATTTATATTCGTTAATTAGTTATGAATTATCTAATGAGCCACCTTAATCGTGTATTTGGTTGGGAACTTTTGCACCCCACTATGGATTTGATACCCATTACCATGTTTGTTTACATACTTTTGTTATCTACTATTTGAATCAAATCATTTAGTAACTACAAACTCATTACCCTTTTATACTCTACTTTTGAACAATGGGATAAAATATGAGAAAAAAATGAAAAGAATAAAAAAAAGTTATTTTTTTTTGAATACTACTAACTCTATTACAATGCATTATCTGTCATAACTACTTTTTCTCATTTAGTAACTACAAACTCATTACCTTTTACTACTCTACTTTTGAACAATGGGATAAAATGAGAAAAAAATGAAAAGAATAAAAAAAAGTTATTTTTTTTTTGAATACTACTAACTCTATTACAATGCATTATCTGTTCATAACTACTTTTTCAACCTATTGAGGCACAGAGTCAGTATTGACTCCACTGAGGCTCGAACCCACTACCTCCCTTATAAATGGAAGGGTTTGATGCCACTGGATTACAAGGTCCTTGGCAAGTATTAATATGCC
>NC_044924.1:20384521-20428443 GCF_003576645.1 Ipomoea triloba
CATTGACGATTGATTTTCCTTTTTAATTTTTTATGAGTCTTATTATGGAGCACTTTTTTTTTTTTTTTTTTTTTTTTTTTTTTTTTTCTTTAGTACTATTATGGAGACTTAAAATTATATTTAAAACAAAAAGAAAAAGAGCATTAATTGATTGATTAATTTTGTTTAACCTTAATTGGAATGTGATTCAAACTGGTGACTTTTGGTTTGAAAGATACAAAGATGTCATCAAATCACAATGTAATTGATGTCAATGTCTTTTTTTCCCCTAAAAAACTCATTTTAGCCATATATAACCTTTCTTTCTTTCTCTTCCTACATACATCTTTCAATATTTTTTTTTTGAAAATATCTTCTCCATATAAATGTTTAGTTAATGTTAGAATTGGAATGTTAAATGTTTAGTTAATTCCGTAATGTTAATCCAATGGTGAGGCACCCATATAAAATTTATATGTTGAAAGGAAGCATATTATCCTAATACATGCATCCAGCAATTGGTGCATTATCATGTATTCGTGTTTGTAATAAGTTCATCTTTTAATAAGCAAATGAATAAATAAAGAAAGCACATTACAACTTTGGCTTATGCTCGCTGTTAAATTATTAGGTGTGTTGATAGCAAGCGATTGTAATGTGATTGGGTTAAAATACAAGCCTGACTTGGACCTGAAATCTCTTGTTATGTTAGAAGGGCAAATTATACCATGGAAGGTTAGAAGGCAAAATCTACTATGCAATATGCACTTGGTCTAAAGTGACATTCATATTATGGGTATGTAGTTAACAATTATATGTCTATAAATAAATTGAAGACACATAATATCTTAATTACAAGCATATAATATGTTAATTGCAAAGTACATAATATGCATCTAACATATTATGTGACTTCAATTTATTTACTTGCACAATCTGTTAACCGGAAAGACATAATATGTTATTGCAGACACATTATTTTTGGATCAATGTAAATAGTGCAATGTGGGTCCTAGTCCATGGTATAACAATTGTGTTGGAAGAGATCCATGTGCCTTGTGATTCTAACTAGCAAAAGACAAGAAAGTATAGTAAATCATACCAAGGAGACCAATAGACAATTCCTACATGCTTATCGAATTTGAAACCTCGTGGATACTAAGCCAATTGTATAATATTCCAATTAAGTAAGTGTATATATATATATATATATATATATATATCCATAAATCAATTTCAGACATTCTCTTTATGTGCATATTAAGTATAATTCTTTGTGTACGTATAATAAAACACATAGTTGGTTAACATGTGCGTCATTGCATGCCTTTATTAAGAGAATAATCACACCACACCATTTTATAGCTACTATGCAAATGTAATTTAGCCATTAAAATAAGAATTATTTTCCCTAGTAATAAATTTTTTTTAACTTATTCACATGGTACTAAAAATTATTTATATTCGTTAATTAGTTATGAATTATCTAATGAGCCACCTTAATCGTGTATTTGGTTGGGAACTTTTGCACCCCACTATGGATTTGATACCCATTACCATGTTTGTTTACATACTTTTGTTATCCTACTATTTGAATCAAATCATTTAGTAACTACAAACTCATTACCCTTTTACTACTCTACTTTTGAACAATGGGATAAAATATGAGAAAAAAATGAAAAGAATAAAAAAAAGTTATTTTTTTTTTGAATACTACTAACTCTATTACAATGCATTATCTGTTCATAACTACTTTTTCTCATTTAGTAACTACAAAACTCATTACCTTTTACTACTCTACTTTTGAACAATGGGATAAAAAATGAGAAAAAAATGAAAAGAATAAAAAAAAGTTATTTTTTTTTTGAATACTACTAACTCTATTACAATGCATTATCTGTTCATAACTACTTTTTCAACCTATTGAGGCACAGAGTCAGTATTGACTCCACTGAGGCTCGAACCCAGTATATATATATATATATATATATATATATCCATAAATCAATTTCAGACATTCTCTTTATGTGCATATTAAGTATAATTCTTTGTGTACGTATAATAAAACACATAGTTGGTTAACATGTGCGTCATTGCATGCCTTTATTAAGAGAATAATCACACACCATTTTATAGCTACTATGCAAATGTAATTTAGCCCATTAAAATAAGAATTATTTTCCCTAGTAATAAATTTTTTTTTTAACTTATTCACATGGTACTAAAAATTATTTATATTCGTTAATTAGTTATGAATTATCTAATGAGCCACCTTAATCGTGTATTTGGTTGGGAACTTTTGCACCCCACTATGGATTTTGATACCCATTACCATGTTTGTTTACATACTTTTGTTATCCTACTATTTGAATCAAATCATTTAGTAACTACAAAACTCATTACCCTTTTACTACTCTACTTTTGAACAATGGGATAAAATATGAGAAAAAAATGAAAAGAATAAAAAAAAGTTATTTTTTTTTTGAATACTACTAACTCTATTACAATGCATTATCTGTTCATAACTACTTTTTCTCATTTAGTAACTACAAAACTCATTACCCTTTTACTACTCTACTTTTGAACAATGGGATAAAAAATGAGAAAAAAATGAAAAGAATAAAAAAAAGTTATTTTTTTTTTGAATACTACTAACTCTATTACAATGCATTATCTGTTCATAACTACTTTTTCAACCTATTGAGGCACAAGAGTCAGTATTGACTCCACTGAGGCTCGAACCCACTACCTCCCTTATAAATGGAAGGGTTTGATGCCACTGGATTACAAGGTCCTTGGCAAGTAATTAAATATGCCACATTGTTCATGCATTAAATATGGAATTTTAATATATATACAAATATATGTATGTGTATCTATCTTTATTATATATAGTTATATATTTATTTATTTTTATTTTAATTAATTAATTGTTTGTTTGTTTGTTTTGATTCCAATTCTTATTTAATACTAAACAAAGTGATTCATTTTACTTAAATCCATTATTGTTACTGAGCATTTGATTCATATTATCATTTCGATTCTAATGTTTGAACTAAACACATCCTAAGTGTAAAAAAAAGTTTATACATTAGTTATATAATTATTTACAATAATTACACTTCATAAAGCAAAAGTAAAAGTCAAAAAATAAAAAGGGGTTTTGGATGCGAATGCAGTGTTGTAGTAAAAAAGTAATTAAGAAAGAAAAGATAGCAACCTGATCTTACTTCGTGCCTCAAAATAATTTAAGAAGGGGTCTACAAATCAAAAGCTGTTTCTCCTTTTGTTGACAAACTTTATTTCATTGCTAAAATATTAATTAATGGTAATGCATGCATCTGTTAATTTTTCTTTTAGTTAATTTGAAAACTACAAATTATAAAAATGTTTGCTATTTTTTTTTTTTTTTGTTATTGTTGATTTGTGGCCACTGTGTAGGTTTGAATCAAATTGTATATTTAGAGTGAAGAATACAACATAATATATATAGCTATACATCAGCCTTCTAAGTGGAAATTGTTGGAAAATATGTACACAACGTCAACGAAGGCTGGCAACTTTTAGCAAACAATAACAAATAAGGACGCAAGAAAGTCGGTACCATGTTATAAAACATTGCCTTAAAAACGTTTAATTTTCGGTGACGGTCCGGGACGCTATCGACTGGCTATACAGATTATATTATACGCTCAGACAATAATGATAGAAGTAAGAAAAAAAGAAGCTCTCAACTTTTTGTGTCTCTTCATTGAAATGTAATAGGGTTTATATATTGGACGACTCTAAGTAACCTCTAGATATTAGCCACAACTACACTACTTATTAGGAAACCACAAATATTAAAATAGAGGATAACCACAATCATGAGAGGAAAATGTGGGAGATTTTTTTTTTTTTTTTTTTTTTTTTTTTGAGTACGAAAATGTGGGAGTTTAATAACAACTTCCCTAACTATTCATGACCAAGAATTATCTTTGTGGGTAATGAAATCTCAGACTACCGTAATTGTGATCTAAGATTGTGAAAGAGTCTCCCAATGATTAAACCTATTTACTAGATTTATTAGTCGACCCCTTTTAACTGCTTGCTAATCTAGTGCAGAGATAAGAACAACGAGTATCAAAGGCAGTTATGAAAGCAGTAAGAACACCAGAAATTGGTAACCCAGTTCAGAATATCAATTCCTACGTCTGGGGGGCATCACTCTGATTGCCCAACTCTTCATTGATCAATACTGTGAAATGTACCACCAAATTACAGCTTGAGATTCACGCGACAACTCTAGAAAATCATCACAGGCTCCATTCTAGAGTTCAACCTTGAAGAGTTGAACAGAACTTGATCTCCCGATCTTCTTGAATTGAGGCTCCCTCTCAATGATAGCACGGCTGGCATTCAGAGTGAATACTTGCCCTATACTTCACGTAGAAGACGTATCTTGAATCAAAGGTAGGCTTTGTCAAGATTTCATGTAATCACCAATGAAAACTCCACATTTAAATCTTCAGTGTAAAATCTCTCTAACCCAATCACAAGGGATTTATCTCATATATATCTTGCTCTGATTCTGTTAAGTCGTTGGAGTTTCCGTAACTAACTCTGATCCTCTTACTTGCCTTTATACAGTGTCTCGTTCAGTGAGCTGTCTTCAAAGTCTTCAAGGTCTTCTGAACTGTTTACTAAACTAAACTATTGTAAACCTAGAATACTAACAGAGAACCTGTTTTTGAACTATCTGCTAAACTAACAGAATTGTCACAAGAGCTTGGTACAACTCAGGGAATTTCAAAACAATTTTTACTTAGTAATTTTATTAACAATCTCCCCCTTTGTAGCAAGTTTCTTGGCAATTCGCTACAATCTTCTTAAAGCATCAGAGATAGTTAAAAACAGCGTTCATTAACCAAAATATAGTTACCAAAAACAAATTGAACTTGAAGATGATTATATCATCAGCACAAAGCAAAATAAGCTAACACATAAGACCCTATTACAATTTCAAAAAAAAATCTTCTTAGTAGATCTGGGGGTCTTCACTAAAAGATGTAACCAAGATGTAACCAAAGTAACCAAGTAACACGGTAACCAATGCTTAAAATCAACCCAGGTTTTAGAACAGAATTATTCAAATTCTAAGGACCCATCCTCTTGGCTGTTTATCGTGGAATCACCTTCTGGTGGATTTTCAGCAGTCTGTTCATCACTTGCCATGGACGGATCAGTAGGTGGTTCAGCAGTAGTAGGAGCAGTCATCTCTTGATCTCTCAACCTCAATTGTTCACGTAGTTGCATCTCAACTGTTCTCTTTTCAACAAGTATCTGTATGATTGTGTTGAGATCTTTGATGCTTCTGTCAAGGTGCTGGGCTGTGAGTTTGCTGGTGTAAGGGGCATCTAGGTTCAAAGCTGGGGCTGAGCTACTTGCATGTTCTGGAAAGATGTCAAGCACATGAGTTCCTTGTTTGAGTCGGGCATCAATCATTCTAACTTGAGAGGGGATTCCATAGGTTCATTCTGCTCGGGTTTGAATCCTTGTGTGCGCAGTACTCCATAAATTGTGCAGGGAAAAGGCAGCTTAACTTTGCTTTCCTTTGACTCTGGTTTTCTGAAAGATGCCACATGTTTGAAGATTATATCACCTAAGTCAATGGGAATACCTTTTCCAATTTTGTAGATCAAGGTGGCCATGAGCAAGTTCAATCCTCCTCTATGTTCATTTGGCATCCAATTTGTCATGGCTAATTTATGCAGAATTGCATACTTTGTTGTCAGTGATTTGGCAGGTAGCATGTTGGTTTCAGCAGGCCAATAGCTATAATTTCCTCTAGTAATGACCTTTGTGATGGTATTCGCCCCTATAATTGGATCTTCAATATCACTTGCATCAATGCCCAGATACAGGTTGATGGTGCGAGTATCAAAGTTGTATTCATTTCCTCTCAGCCAGACACGCCCATACAGTTGTGATCCAGCCTCCTTGATGCTTTTCATTAGGTTTGCCTAGAACTCCTTTATAGTAATAGGTGGGTAGCTACTCTGAGTTGTCACTGACTTGACAAGATTCAACTTCTCAAATACTGCCATGAGTTGGCATTGGGATTTGAACTTTTCAACATCAAGATATCTCTCACTCAAAATCTTCCTTTTGTTTGTGGATTCCCATCTTGCTGCATATTCATCAGACATAAATTGAGGAGTGATGACTTCAAGAGGTGCAACAGCAGATACATCAGGCAGGCTTTCAGACTGTTGAGCTTAAGTGTTCTTCTTTCTCTTTTTACTTCCAGTGGTTTCCTGAGGGACAGTTTGTTCAGTAGATGGTTGTTTTCTCTTAGATTTTCGGACAGGTGATGGGGTCTCCTTCTCCTTTTGTTCTGTGACTGTGGATGATCTGGTTTTACCCCTTGTGGCAGGGACTGGGAAGACTTGAATTTTTGTCACTGGATTTTTATCAGCTTGTTCTTCTTGGACCTTTTTCTTCCCTTTGGCCTTTTCTTTGTTTCTCTTCACTTGTGACAGAGGCAAATTATCTTCTTCATCAGCTGGGTCTGCAACCTGTATTTCTGGTATATTTCCTGTTTCAAATTCAATCTCAAAGTCCAGTGGGGACTCATCAGTAGGCAGATTTGTTGGTGTTGTTCCCGGGCTTGGTTCAGTTTGAGGCAGATTGGTTTGTGTTGTTGCTGGGTTTGGTTCAGTTGGAGGTTCAGACACAGTTTCATCAGTGTGTGACTCTTCTGACTGGATAGGAAGTGGGATTTCTGGATTTTGTTGTTTAGGATTATCTGCTTGTGAAGGTTGTGGTGGTGGTAGTGATAGAATTTGATCTTGTGAGGGCTTTGTACCTTGAGGTATGTTTAGAGGGACAGATAATCGGTTAACAAGAGAAGTTGACCTTCTGTGTTCATCCATGATGTTAAACAGATTAAGTTTAGAAAATAGTGAGGCAGGGGGTTCAAGCTGATGTGGACCATATACAACAGCAGATATTGGATTGACATCAACAGGCAAGGGCAGGTTTTCAGAGGATTTTTCATGTTCATCATCTATTGGTTCTTGTTTTACAGAAACTAAGGGCAAGGGTTTTTCTACAGGAATATTTTCTCTGTTAATTTCATCCTCAGTATCCAATAGAACAATTATATCCTAAAAAATTTGTTAAGCACAGAAACTATACTGTTCATATACGCACATATGTTGAATAAAACAGTTAATAGAGAAGGG
The DNA here is from genome assembly GCF_003576645.1 of Ipomoea triloba. Lineage (NCBI taxonomy): Eukaryota > Viridiplantae > Streptophyta > Magnoliopsida > Solanales > Convolvulaceae > Ipomoea > Ipomoea triloba. The sequence goes on from NC_044924.1 coordinate 20,391,727, forward strand.
ATTTTTCAGAATAAACCTCAGGATCCTTAGCCTTTGATGTGCCTTCTGTCTCGACTGCGAGTGGCTTGAGAAACCCTTTCAGATAATCTAGTTGCTCCGCCCTTGAATACCATGACCAGATTGGTTCTCCTCCAGGAGGCTTTATCTTGTTATTGATGATCATCACCATCTCTCGGGATGCCTGATGTTGAATTTCTGAAGGATATCTGTTTGTGAGACGGGAAAAATCGAAGTATTGTGACTCATCTTGGTCCATTGATGCAATTTGTTTGAAGACAGTGTGAAGCTTTGAGAGGTTTGCAGCTTTGAGGGATTCGTGCGATCTTTTATTTCTACTTATTGCAACTGGGTTTTTCAAAGGTCGAAAGAGTCCATGATGACCGGCTCCTTCTGGTCACGTGATGAAGCGTGAGGATAGTGGGAGACGTGCTGATTTGACGGTTGTCCTCTCCGTAATTAATGCTATCGCAGCTTGGTCAGTAGGGTACACTGTTCTTCAGGTATCTTATGCTTATCAAGTTGGACATCCAATATTGTGTGTGACAAAATACCAAAAAGAAAGAGAGAAAGAAAAAAAGTTAAAACGAATTCAAAGTCAAAGTGAGGTGAGAACATGTACCACTTTCTGCACTAGTTCTGTGGACCGTTACACATACCAAGATCAGATTTAAGAATATTGAATCTGATTGGTTCCAATGCCTTTGTGAATATATCCCCCAGTTGTTTGTCTGTTGGTATGTAATGCAGCTTAATGTCTCCATTTTCCACAAGTTCCCTGATAAAGTGATGTCGGATATCTATATGCTTAGTGCGGGAATGTTGGACAGGATTTTTTGCAATATTGATAGCGCTGGTGTTGTCATAGTGAAGATTAGCACTACTGAACTTCAGCCCATAATCGTTCAGCATCTGTTTCATCCATATAAGTTGAGAGCAGCAACTCCCAGCAGCTATGTATTATGCTTCTGTAGTAGATAATGAGATGGAGTTTTGCTTCTTGCTGAACCATGAAACGAGATTTTTGCCTAAAAAGAAGGATCCTCCTGATGTACTTTTTCTGTCATCCAGGTTCCCTGCCCAATCGGCATCACTGTATCCCAGTAGTTCAGTGCCTGAGTCACGAGAATACCATAGCCCATAGTTACTGTTCCCTTAACATATTTGATGATTCTTTTGACTGCATTTAAATGTGCTTCTCTTGGGTTTGCTTGAAACCGTGCACATAGACCTACACTGAACATTATATCAGGCCTGCTTGCGGTTAGGTACAGTAGACTACCAATCATACTTCGATAAAGGTTGCCTTCAACTGGTTTTGAGTCTGAGTCTTTTGATAGTTTTACAGTAGTGGAAAGAGGGGTTTTGGCCTCCTTGGCAGATTCAAGACCAAATCTTTTTATCAGATTTTGGGCATACTTGGTCTGTGATAGAAATAACCCTGTTTCCATCTGTTTAACTTGTAGTCCTAAGAAACATGTCAATTCTCCGATCATGCTCATCTCAAATTCTTTTTCTATGACTCGAATAAATTCCTTGACATTTATAGGCGATGTTGAACGGAACACGATGTCATCTACATAAACTTGGGCTACTGTTATGTGATCGGCTGTCCTTTTACAAATAAGGTTTTATCAGCTCCACCGCGGATGTACCCATTTTTCAGAAGATATTGTGTGAGGCGTTCATACCAAGCTCTTGGCGCTTGTTTCAATCCATAGAGGGTCTCTTTCAGTTTGTAGACGTGATTAGGATAATATGGATTCTCAGACCCTTTTGGTTGAGCCATAAAGATTTCCTCATTGAGAAGTCCATTTAGGAACGCAGTTTTCACATCCATCTGATTCAGTTGAAAGTTCAGGATGCAGGAGACGGCTAACAGTAGTCTTACAGACTCAAGTCTAGCAACTGGTGCAAATGTTTCTTCATAGTCAATTCCTTCAATCTGTGAGTAGCCTTGTGCCACCAGTCTAGCCTTATTTCTCGCAACATTTCCTTGTTCATCGGTTTAATTTCGAAAGATCCACTTTGTTCCGACTACATTTGCATCTTGAGGGCATGGTACAAGATCCCTTACCTCATTTCGTTCAAATTGAGCGAGTTCATCCTGCATAGCCCTTATCCAGTTTTCATCTTGAAGTGCTTCTTTGTAGTTTTTAGGTTCAAATTTTGACGTATAGCAAGCGTATCCAGATAACTCAGCAAGACTACCTCTCAACATTCCTCTGGTTCGAACACCAGCCGAGGGTGTCCCTAGTATATTTTCTGCAGGATGATTCTTCTGAACATGAGATGGAACCTGCTTTGGTTGTGTAGATGGATGGGCGTCAATGTTTGTCTGTTGTTCAGTGTCTGGTTCTGAGTCATCTAGTTCAGTTTCTGACTCAGATTTCTTGATTCCTTCTTCATCTTCTGGTTTTCTTTGGCTTTGCTCAGGTTCAGTGACGGGAACATACTCACTAACAGTTTGCGGTTGATCATCTACAATTACATTGATTGATTCTTGCACAGTCTTGATGCGTTTGTTGTAAACCCTGTATGCTCTGCTATTTGGTGAGTATCCCAAGAATATGCCTTCATCACTTTTTGGCTCAAATTTTCCAACCTTTTCTCTATCATTTAATATGTAACATCTGCTGCCAAAGATCCGAAAGTATTTCAGATTTGGTTTCCTTCTTCGCCACAGCTCGTATGGTGTAAGTGACATCCCTGGTCTGAGATAAACTCTGTTGCTTATATGACACGCAGTATGTACTGCCTCTGCCCAAAAGAACTGAGGAAGGTTTTTGCTATTAATCAAAACTCGAGCCATCTCTTGAATGATTCTGTTCTTTCGTTCAACTACTCCATTCTGCTGAGGAGTTTTGGGTGCTGAAAATTCATGGCTGATTCTATTCTTGGAGCAGAAGTTAGAGAAATCCTGATTTTCAAACTCCCTACCGTGATCTGATCTGATCCTCACAATTTTCACAATGTGTGACCCTTTTTCCTTTTGTAGCTTCAAACACAGTTTCTCAAAATGTTCAAAAGCTTCTGACTTATTTCTGAGAAACATTACCCAACAAAAACGAGAGTAATCATCAACACAGACAAGGATATATCTTTTACCTCCCAAGCTTTCCACCTGTGTTGGTCCGGTTAGGTACATATGCAGAAGTTCTAGACATGAAGAGGTTCCTATGTGGTTGAAAAATTTGTGTGGAGTTCTAGTTTGCTTTCCTAACTGACATGGCCCACATATACCAGTTTCCTTAACTTTGAACTTTGGTATGCCCCTTACACATTCATGACTTATAAGTTGATTCATGTCTTGATGGTTCATATGTCCAAGTCTTTGATGCCATAGATCCGTATTGTCACTGGTTGTCCTGCAGCATAAGAGATTAGAAGACAAAATATAACAATTGTCAGAGAATCTTGTACCTTCCATGATAACCTTGTTCTGTTGGTCCTTGACAATGCATTTATCTTTAGTAAATCCAACATTCAGCTTTTGGTCACACAACTGACTAATGCTGATCAGATTTGCTTTAAGACCCAGAACCAGAAGAACCTTCGACAGTGAAGGAAGACCAGCTACATTGAGAATCCCAATGCCCAAGATGACTCCTTTGATTCCATCTCCAAAGGTCACTTGTCCAGTATAAGGAATTACATTCTTGAGAAATTCTTTGCAGCCAATCATATGTCTGGAACAACCACTGCCGAAATACCATTCTCCTTGTTCTTTCCCAAAAAGCATAGAGTAACAGACCAAATCCGACTTTCTTACCCAAACTTGATGTCTGACAGGGGTGATCCATTTCTTTTGGAATTTGTCGATTCTCTGATCAATGTAGAACCTATAGCATTCTGGTCTTGTATGTCCTTTCTTGTGACAGTAGTGACATATTGGAGTATATTTCCTCAACATTTTCTGGTTATTTTCAATATTTGTCCAAGAGCTAGTACCTGCAGGAACAAATTTAGTAGAGAGTGAATTTTGAGAGTTTCGAGAATACCCCAGACCGTTTCGATTGTTGGGTGATCTTCCAGAGTCAAGGATTTTATTCAGGGTTGATGTAGTGTTCATCATTTGGATTTGTTTTTTGAAGGATTCCACTTCAGTTGAGAGCAGTATCACTTTGGAGTTGGACTTAGCTAGTTCAGCATCTTTGTCAGCAACCAGTTTCTTCAATGATTCAATGTTCTTTTCCAGGAACTCATTTTTAGATTTTGTGGTTGTGTGTGTCTTCAAGAGAATGTCCCACTTCTTGTACAGTTGAATGTAAGATTTCTCAAGTTCTTCATAAGGTATTTTGTCTACGTCTTCATGATCTGAGCAATTTTCCAATTCCGATTGAGATTCAGCCACAACCGCAGTGAATGCAACAAAGTTTCCTGATATTTCTTCATCTTCATCTTGGGTCTCTTCTGAGCATTCTTCATCACTCCAAGTGGTTGCTTTCATAGACTTTTTCCTTTTGAGGTAGGTAGCACATTCAACCTGAATATGCCCAAAACCTTCACATTCTCTGCACTGAATTCCTTTGTTCTTATTCTTGATTTCCCCTTGTTGCCATTGATTTTGTCGTGTCTGATTTGAATATTGTCTTGATTGATTTGTCTGACCAGAGTTCTTCTGATAGTTTGAATTTGATGATTTTCCACCCAATCGAGATGAGTTTAATGAAGATGGAATAGCACTGTTAGATCTAGTTGGTTGATTCTTACCCCCTCTGTTTCTTCAATTTATCTGTTTCAGAATCTTGGTGAAGTTTCTTGTTATCATTTCCACTGATTCATCATCTAATTCTTCGCATTTTTCTTCTGAGTCACATTCTTCGGCAATGAAGGCTACATTCTTCCCCTTTTTTGAGTTGTTATCTTGAGATAGGATGTCCATCTCGTATGTACTCAGATTGCTCATTAATTCAGCAACAGATTTTGTTTCCCAACCTACACTTTCTTGAATTGCAGTAACTTTCATCCTGAAGCGTACGGGTAGGGATCGAAGAATCTTTCTAACCAGTTTATCGGAGGAGAATGGTTCACCCAACACTGCAGCTTCGTTCTTCAATTCTTGAACCCTAGCATTGAATTCAACTGACGAGTCACCTTCATAGAGTTTTTCAAGAATCTCCCAAGCATCTTTTGCAGAGCTGCATCCAGCGATTAACCCAAATTGAACTTCATCAAGCGATCCAGTGATTGTATTCAATGCCTTGTTGTTGTTATCACTGTTACTGATTTCTTCGGTGTTCCATTGTTCAACCGGAGCCAGGATTTCAGATTTGTCTTCTTGAATCCTTTTAGGGTGAGTCCATCCATGAGTAACAGCCTTCCATACATTTAATCCTTGTGCTTGGAGATAGATCCTGGTTCTCACCTTCCAGTAGGCATAATTGGTACCGATCAGTTGAGGAGATCTCGCTTGCCCTTCCATGTCTTCGTTTGAAAACACAATAGCCAAACTTTGAAAAACAGGGTTAGACAAAAAGATAACAGAGAAAATCAAAGGATCGTATATAAAGAGAATAGCCTTGAGGCTGCGCTCTGATACCAATTGAAATCTCAGACTACCGTAATTGTGATCTAAGATTGTGAAAGAGTCGCGCAATGATTAAACCTATTTACTAGATTTATTAGTCGACCCCTTTTAACTGCTTGCTGATCTAGTGCAGAGATAAGAACAACGAGTATAAAAGGCAGTTATGAAAGCAGTAAGAACACCAGAAATTGGTAACCTAATTTGGAATATCAATTCCTACGTCTGGGGGGCATCACTCTGATTGCCCAACTCTTCATTGATCAATACTGTGAAATTTACCAACAAATTACAGCTTAAGATTCACTCGGCAACTCTAGAAAATTATCACAGGCTCCATTCTAGAGTTCAACCTTGAAGAGTTGAACAGAACTTGATCTCCCGATCTTCTTGAATTGAGGCTCCCTCTCAATGATAGCACGACTGGCATTCAGAGTGAATACTTGCCCTATACTTCATGTAGAATACGTATCTTGAATCAAAGGTAGGCTTTGTCAAGATTTCTTGTAATCACCAATGAAAACTCCACATTTAGATATTCAAAGTCCACATTTCTTGTAATCTTAACCTCTGATTCTTGTAAGTCGTTGGAGTTTCCGTAACTAACTCTGATCCTCTTACTTGCCTTTGTACAGTGTCTCATTCAGTGAGCTGTCTTCAAAGTCTTCAAGGTGTTCTGAACTGTTTAGTGAACTAAACTATTGTAAACCTAGAATACTAACAAAGAACCTGTTTTTGAACTATCTGCTGAACTAACAGAATTGTCAGAAGAGCTTGGTACAACTCAGTGAGTTTCAAAACAGTTTTTACTTAGTAATTTTATTAACAGGTAATCATTTCTTTAAAGAATGATTTCCCAACAATCCCCCACACATTCTTAAAAAAAATCTAAAAGAATAATGTCTGAGCAATACAAGCGAGTTGATCTTAATGTTAGTGTTTGAGAACTTGAACTGACACGTAGTGACACAAAGTAATTTTCTTCCCGAGAGTGATATGAATCTTGAACTCACCGGTTAGGTAAATTTTGAACTCTATTGCACACATCAACTTTTACAAATTCCTGTCATGTCTACCTCAATGTAGACTTTTCAAACCATCAAGTCTATCTTAACATAGACTTTAACTCTGTTAAGTCTATCTTCAACATAGACTACTCATTCTAGGCTATAGAGTGAATTATAACTATTTTACAAGTCAGACGTAAGCCTTTCCATGATTTCATTGTGACCACCTTAGTGGTATCTATCATGAATTCCTTACCGCATAGGTTTTAACCCATCTCCCTTGATGCTCCAAGGATGGTTTTTCGGTTAAAACCTTTTGTGAGAGGATCTGCCATATTTCTCTCGGACTTCACATGCTTTGTTATGATCACCTTGTTAACAATTGACTGTTGTACAAACACATGTCTAACTCTTATGTGTCTACTCTTCCCATTTTAGACACTATTTTTACAATACAAATGACAGTTTGTGAATCACAATATATAGGTACTGAAGTTGTGGGAGACCCCCACAACTACACATCTACCAACATATTTTTTAACCACTCAGCTTCTTGGCTTGCAAGACCAAGTGCTATGAATTTTGCTTCCATATAGTTGATTTAGCTATGCAAGATTGGTTAGGTGGATTTTCACGAAGTGGCTACACCACACATATCCACTAATAACTGAACCTCGGATGCTCTTGAGTGCTCTAGAAAGATAGCCCATTATCTTTCATAAAAGGCAATTAACCATTTTCACTCAAGTAGGTGATTTCGTTAGGTCTATCTCAATATAGACTATACCCCAATTAGGATATGAAATCATCAAGAGCATTTTATGCTCACCCTCTCAATTATTAAGCGATGAATTCATTAAGTCCATCTCAATAGGAGCACCCATCTCATAGGGTTATAAATTCATTAAGAGCTGTAGCTCAACCTCACTAGTACACACATCATAGGAATAACCAATTAGTATGGTTGAAAAAATTGCTAGGCGCTCATCGGGTGTTCGGGGGGCGCCTAGGCGCCAGTATATTTTTTTTATTTTATTTTTATCTTTTAAAATTTTGTTTAATTTTTTAAGACTTGATAATTATAAACTATTTAATATTTTAATAGTTAATACTAAAATATTAAATATTAACCTAAAAGACATTTATAGTTTGAACAGTTTAGGGTTATTTTGCTCAAAACGATGTTATTTTGAGAGAAATAAATTATTTAAAAAAGAAGGGAACAATAGCTAATCAGCCGACTAGTCGGGGCCTAGGTGGCCTAGTTGGTGCCTAGGAAACCTAGTCGGCGCCAAGGAGGCCTAGGCGGTCAGCACCTAACCGGCCTAGGCGGTGCTAGGCGGTTTAGTCGGCCGCCTAAACCATCGATTATGGTGATACGCTTGGCGGCCGAGCAGCGCCTAGCGCCTAGGCGCTGATTAATCGGCGCCTAGCGCCTAGGCGCTGATTAATCGGTGCCTAGGCAGGATTTTTGCAACACTGCCAATTAGTGTACTACTTTGTGATTCTTTCCATAGTTTCGTTTGACCACAAAAGTGGGATCCACCACAAATTCATCATCTCTTGGGCTTTAAGTCATCCCATCAATAATTCAATGACTAACCTCATAATTAGACTTTTCTTTTAAAGTAAGTTGATACTCTTGATCAAACTTACATACACTTTGGCATGTACTTTATTTACTCACAAGTAATTCCCTTAAGATTTTCATCCTTAACATGAAACATTCTTTTTATCATTCTAGGTACCACAAACAGGCTTCTGAACAAGAAATATACGGAGTCAATTACCCCCACAATGCAACACTACTTACAAATATTTTCTTACCCCAGAGCATACTGTGCAATGCAAACTTTATATCAACTATGCACTTGGTTGATACACACTTAATAGTGGAATATATTTCAACCAAATAGGTTGCTTAAACCACTAAGTTTTTGCTTTATATAGGAATATTTGTAGATCTTCAAAATGACTCAATCAAGATTTTAAATAATATGTATAAATGCTCATTGCTAGTAAGTCGCAGAGATAATGTTGATTGCAAGTTGCTTCAGATTGTACGACATAATCATAAGTTTCACATACTTTCTTGAGAAAAATAGATCTCATACTCAACGATTATATCCAAACTGGCATTTATTAGAGTGATTTATTTACATAAATTTCAACACGATGAAATTTAACATCTATAACTTTAGCATTCAAAGTTACATTATTTGAACCTTCACTACATAACTCATATAGCCTTGATGTAATGCAAATTAATACAAATTTCATATTTATTCTCAAAAGAAATTCCACTTATTTATAAAATGGCAATTTAAATCAACACTATTATTGCACGTTGCATAAGATTGTATAACATATTAAAGTCAACCTCATTTCAAGTAAGGATCAAGTAGTTGCATAAGCTTACTCTCTATATTTTGAGATATTTCTTTGGAGCTTAGTGAGTCAATTTCTTGTAAATTTGGTGATTGTGAAGGGTAAGTTTCTTGGAAAGGTAGAGGTGGTGTTTCACAAGGATGTAGGTTATGATTTGGTGTATGGATTGGATAGTGGTATGGAGGTGGTAAATGACATGTTGGGTGGATTGGGTAGTGGTATGGAGGTGGATAGTGATAGATGGGTGGAGGGTAAGTATAGTTGGAATGGGGGTAATGTGAATATGGTAGGGGTTGAAGATTTACATAGGATTGTCCTCCATGATGTGGGTAAGCATGGGGATTCATTTTAGCACTTATTGGCAAGCTTCAAGTGGTTTGATAAAGAAAATTTCCTGCACAAAGCTTAGCCAACAATAAATACTTTGCAACTAAAAGTAGTTGCAAGTGAGTAGCAAGATATTCTAAGATAGTATACTCACTTTCTTAATGAAAGAACAAAATTAAAAATAAAACAAACAAAAAGAAAGAAAGCAATTCAAGAACTCTTTAAATTCTACTTCTAGGATGTCAACACAATTCAAGAACCGTTTGCCATCCCCGGCAACGACGCCATTTTGACAAGATGTTTGTATGGGGTGAGTGGATGTGAAGGGTGGAAGGGTGATAAAACGAATAGTCAAGACTCCCCGAGTGTCGTGTCTCTCAAGGATGGCGAATGGGAATCGAATAGGTGTGTTGGCATCTAAGAGGTTGAAGGAAAAGAGTTACGAGATTGGCTAAGGGTTGGATTCATTTGTAAGAGGGGGAAAGGTCGATAGTGGTTGTGTAAAATAAATAAAAAGAAAGGTAAGTGGAGATTGGGGCGTTAGGCTTCTCTATGTGGTTTATCTTTGGATGGTTTTGCGAGTGCGAGACGTGGCGGCACTTTACCAAGTGGCGTCACACTTTGGACTCCCACATCCTCATTCGGTTGGGGCATTTCATCGAACACTTTGTCTATCACTCCTCTCGGATCTTGTCCTTTCGGACTAAGAGCGGAGATGTGGATGAGTTAGACTCGTGAGTGGCCGCTATCGCGCACACACTCACTTCCTTTGGGTTTGCTACCTAATGTGGCCACAAAAGGCACAAAGCTTGAAGAACATCATCCACACAAGTTCATCATCCAACAACAAAGCAACTCACAATTCAAAGCAATAATATTAAACATACATATGGATCTACCTTGGGGCCACCAATCCCCTTTCTAATCTACTCTATCATGCTAAAGAAACAAGAAAAAGAAAGGAAATCTCAAAGAAACAAGTATTGAATTAGAAATTGGAGAGAATGGTTACCACCCTTAGAAAGGGGATCTTTACAATCTTGATCTTGAAATCCGAATCTTCAATCTTGCCCTTGGATCGAATCTAAACTATGAGAGAAAGGAATTTTCCCTCAAGAGGGGAGAAAACCCTCTAGATCTATTCTACCCTATTCTATGAATTTTATGATCTATCTTTTTTTTTTTTTTTTTTTTATTATTTATGTTTAGGGCAAAAGGGATTTATATAGGTGACAAAAAGGGAACAAATTTCCCAAAATGGCCCTTGGCCTGACCATGCTTGCTTCCACGCGTGGTGGTGGGCGTGGGAGCTCTCTGGAATTATTCCACGCCCAGCCACACGCGTGTGAGGCTGCGTGGGATGATATTGCATTGAGGTTTGTTTGTCTTTTGCTTTATTATAGCCTCAAATCCTTCTCCAACCTGTGAAATACCTCAAAACTCCTCCTAGATATGATGTTAGAAGATTTTGATCACATCTGAGCTAAAATGCATGCAATTATTGTAATCGAATGTCAAAATGATGCACTTTTAATCTAATTAAGACCCCTTTTTAGTGCTATTCTTGGTGCTTATCAAAGTTTTCACACTTAAACCTTGCTTGTCCTCAAGCAAGCATACTTTTCTAAACCCTAATCATGTAGGCACCAAGAATAGTCCTTTCTTTCATGGTTAACCGATCAAGTGATGTGTAGGTGTTCGGAGTTGAGTGGGTGAAATCCCTACACTATCTACCAAGACCGCTAAACTCATGCCAACCAAATGTAAGAAATATGCTAAGTAAGTTAAGGTCTCAAGAGATGGATATTATATGAGAATTTTTGTTCACACCTTCAAGCATGCAAGTGACAATTGGGTTTCACATCGTATTTTCTAGGGGCCTCCAGCCGATCCGACTAGTGGGAACAATGCTCACCCCTTAGCCAATTTCCAACCTAACGCCAAAGCCTCTTTACATTATATAAGTGAGGGTAGGGACATGGACCGCTCATCGCCATGGCTTGGGCGATCACTCTATTTTCTCACTTCCTAGGATAACGTCATCAGACTACCCAACTTCACATGGAGCTCCATGCTTTTTCGAAGTTCAGTGCAATTGGTGCCTGAATCCTAGCGAAGTGGCTCATCTCCTCTCTATTTTCTCATCTTTCAAGATCTCTTCGGGGTAACCGACTTCACATGGATCTCCATGCTTTTTCGAAGACGGTGCAATGGTTACCCCTTATCCAGACAAGATGTCTCACCTCGCTTTTATCTCTAGGAATGGCCTTACGCCTTTTTACTTTTCTCCGTATCAACCCCTCATGCCTTTTTCTAGGGATTAGGGATTATTTTAACTCAAAGCTCACTTAGACTCACCTTTTGCCCCATGTCCTGTTAAGATTAATTCAGTTTCCAAGCTTCGCAATTCTTATCTTTCTACAACTCAAAGGATTCACACTCCCACTTCGAGAGATCCTTGACTGAGGTCCAAACAAAATACAAGGTGAAAGCATGCCAGCACTCATAAAAAATTTTCAATTTGGGTCGGAATGTGCAAATTGGTGCAAGGTGAAACTTCAAAGCATATTTAAGACATTCAACTTTTTGGCACAAGGTTAGGAGCCCTCCTAGATAGTATTGGCAATAACACACCCTCTAGGTTCCTATACCTTATCACTTAATCAATCAACTTTTTCAAGAAGCATACACCCTTTCCACACTTAAGAGTAAACATCGTCTCGATGCTTCCATAAGGAACGGAGGAAAAAGGATATATGTTTAAGGGTTCTACACACGCCCCTTTTCCACACTTTAAAGTGTGAACTAGGCTAAAACAATTCTAAATAAACAGACTACATCCGACACAACAATGTTATGCAGCTCTTCATTTGCGATTCAAGAAGATAAAGCAATTAAGTCAAGCAGGGCATCGAATTAGGATAAAAGAAATACTTACAATTTGTATCCTTATCGAAGTTTTGCAATCTATGCTCGCCCTTCAAAACATGGTCAGAGTAAAGGTAAGGAAATAAATTAGGAATTGAAATTATACCTTTCAAGATTGGTCTTTCTTTGGTGATGTTAGAGTAGTCCCTTCTTCTCCTTATTTGTGGGTTGCCTCCCATAAGCGCCACGTTTAACGTATTTGGCTAGATGAAACGTGCAAGATAAAGCATAAACAGAAATATAGCTAAAAATATAAACAAAAGTAAAGAGATTGTCCACAATCATTTGTTCAGAATTATCAAGTCACAACTCATCATCATCAAAATTTTTTTTCTTTTCTTTCTTCAGTTTCTTCCTTTCTTCAAGCTCTCTTGATTTCCTTAATCTCTCTCAAAATCTCGTCCAGTTTCTGCATTTGCTCCAGGTGCAATTGATATTGGAAATTTTGGAGGGATCTCCAATCAGTGACTGGGTGAACCAGCTCAGGATGTTGAAGCTAGCAGAAGCTTGCTCTTGGGCTTGTGGTGGAGGCATGGACGGTCCAGGTTCTCGGGGTGGAGGAGAGTACATCGAAGAGTCCACAGGCGAATACAGCTCATTTGAGGATAGGGTAAGGAATGACATTGGTGAGGGTGTGAACCTTGGGGATGTCATTGGCGTGTCAACATGATCTTCCGCCATCTCATCATCTACCCTCGTTCACGCCAGTTGTCTTAAGTTGAGCTTTGCGACATCTTCGGGAGATAAAGGAGCAATCTGTGCTCCTTGAAGCCTGTGTTCAAACCAATGAATCTTCATTTGATGGCTTAAAGAGATGCACAGTCTCGTCACCAAAGGGCCTACAAAGATCGCCCTAGCCGATTCTTGCTGTTGTGCAACAAGCAAGTTCTTACAAATTGAACTCATATTCACCGAGTGCCCTGTGTCCATACTCCATAGTATGAACAGTTCCGCCTTCGAGACTCGGTAATAGGTCTCAGGCCTGCCTTCCCATGAATGAGCAATAACCTTCCATTAGACCTTTAAGTCTTCTCTTACGATTTGGGAGACTCTTACCCTTGACCTAACCCATTCGACTCCTAGCCTTGAGATCATTGACCAATACTTTCTCGGAATGTCCCTATCTCCAAAGTCATGCCTTAATCTTCGGTACCAATGCTTTGACTGGTCTTCCTCATCGTAGAATCCTAGGAGAACACCCAATCGGTTGGCCGATATGTGATAATCTTGATTGAAGAGTCGAAACTTAATGGTCGGGCTGTAGAGATCTCCAGCCACTCCTTCAACACTTAAGCTTGCAATAAACTCGTGGACTAGGGGAATGAAAGTGTCCTGTCTCCAGCCCAACAAGGTGTTCCAATAAGGCTCTGCGATCAACCTTTCCAGTCCATACTTGCATTCATAATCTTCCAATACTGTCAAGTCGACGTATCTCCATTGCACAATAGGGAAATTCAACAGCTGTCTATACCGTCCTAGCATGGTTGCTGTCATTAGTAAGATTTGAGTTCCGGTGGGTACTTCAATATAGCGAGTGTTAGCACTCCTCGCACTGTTTTCTTCTGCTGGGGCTTTCCCTCTTTGGAGCCTTTGAGCGATTTGTTGTGCAAGGTCATGTGGCGAAGACATTCTTCCTATAACATGGGCAATCAAAGCAACACAAGGAAAAACATTTGCCAATTTAAACATTGATTATGAACAATATTGCACATTCTAACAAAAAGATCATAAGAATTCATTGCATGTGTAACACCCCGGGCCTACCTTCCCGTACATCCGAGGCATTACCGCCACACCTAGAGAGAGAGTTCTATCATTCCGCGATAAACCTCACTCTAGGTGCACAGGCTAAAGGAACTATTCTCATCACAACATTCACTCAACAGGTACTTAACACTTTCATACATAGCAACTGGTGAAGCTTCATTAAGCAAAGTATATAATGTTGCAAAAATATATACATAAGATTTACCCACGGGCCAAAATACCAACAGGGTTCGACCTACAAGCACTGGTTATGCCTAGCCATTACTACGGCTACCAAAAATTTATGTACACCAAAAAACAAATTCCCTAGAAACTCCCAAAGATCCAACGTCTAGTCGAGCCTGCGGTACACGGGGCCAGTGAACTCTCCCCAGACCAGATGCCACTCCCCCTCATACCAAGTGATATGGTCCAAAAACCGGGAAGTGGTTATGACCATCGACCACTCCTCCCAAACATCCCGAGGGCTAGGGTCCCAAGGGTAGGGGTAGTGCACAATGAACTCCAGGGGATCGCTACCATCTAACGGCTCTATGGGGTAAAAGCCGTAAGCAGCCTGGACCTCGTCCATAACCGGGCAAGAGACAAAAGGGGCCGACGGAGCCATAGGAGTATCTGGGTTCGTGGGAGCCTCGGGAGCATAGCCAGGTGTGTATGGGTCTTCTCCCTCCATCATCTGTATGTAATCATCATAATCCATGCCCTGACACACATACTCCGGTGAACTTTCGGAGTTCACCGGGCTGCAAGAACTGACACTAGACGGCATCTGATAAAAACACAGTGAAGTGTAGTTAGCACGACGGCTAAGTAAGGATATCCAAGGGTTATTTAAAACTAAGTAAAGGTTTGAAAGCAAAAGATTACTTAGGATACCCTATACCTTACTCATCTGCAAGATTCTACCTGCAACAGTTATAATCAACAGCTTGCATACATCATGAATAGAATTCAATAATGTTGGTAACATTCCTTCTTGACAAGGTCATTTAGTAATCATTCACATATTCAATAATATAATGTTTAAATAGATAAGCATACTAGCAAGTAATATAAACATAATTCGTACATCTTGCTTGTAATCATTTTAGTAGAAAACTTTNGCTATCTACCGAATAAAGTTGGAGTTTTACCGAATAACTTGAGAGTTGTGAAGAAGTTGCTAGCTATGGAGTCTTGAAGCTTGATGAAGATGATGAAGATCCCACTCTCTCTCCCTCTCTCTTATTTTTCGGCCAACACAAGCAAAATGGGAAAAAAATTGGCTTAAATATCTACCCACTTGGTTGACTAGTCCACTCTTGGGGATAAGATCCAAAATAAAATGGAATAAAATAATCTAAAATATCTTAGCTTAGACTGATTGGGATTAAATCAGATGAATTCTTGGTAGAAACTAATTCAATTCAAATAATTCTCGAACCCAAAAATTTATTCCAGTCTAGAACTCAAAATTTGGGCTAGGTTCGGTACACCGCGAAATTTCGCGATGTACGATCACAAATAAATTTTGGCTGCTATGGGCTAATCTAATTAAATAGGAAATTCAAGAATAATAGTATGATGCCTAAAAATCCATTTCCTAGGAAAAACGGGTCCGAATAGTAGTTCCTAAAATTTTTACGGTTCGTGACCGGGACGTACGATCGCAGCTTATTACTAACTGTCCTTACTTATAATAATTCTTTTGAGGCATCGGGAGATCATCTCATGAATGTTATAGCCTAAAGAAATGTTTTTCGAACCTTAATTTTACTGAAATAGGTGGGGGGTTACATGGACCGCTCATCGCCATGGCTTGGGCGATCGCTCTATTTTCTCACCTCCTAAGATAACGTCATCGGACTACCCGACTTCACATGGAGATCCATGCTTTTTCGAAGACAGTGCAATGGGTGCCCGAATCCTAGCGAGGCGGCTCACCTCCTCTCATTCTTCTCTTCTCCTAGGAACATTTTAAGTGGACAACCGACTCCAGATATAGCATTCGAAGACTATGGTTGAACACTTCCTAGCAAGAAGGCTTTCCTCGGATTTTATCTCAGGGAGTAGCCTTTTTTAAAGCATTTATTCACGTTCACCATGTCAACCCCTCATGCCTCTTTCTAGGGAGTAGGGATTATTTTCACTCAAAGCTCACTTTAAAGCTCTCCTTTTGCCCCATGTCCTGCTAGATTTAGTTCATTTTCGGGCTTCGCAAATTTATCTTTCTAAAACCTAGGGAGTACACACTCCCACTTCGAGCGATCCTTGACTAAGGTCCCACTAAAATAGAAGACGAAAGACATGCAATCATACAAAATTTTCAAATTTTTTATGGTGGTGTGTGTCACAGATAGCTTCCATAGCATATTTCAAACATTTGTTTTGGCATAAAAGTAAGAGTCTTCCTAGATAGTGCAGACAACAACACACACTTTTATCCTAACATCTTATCAACTCAACTGATTAGTCATCTTATGCAAGACATCCTTTCCACACTTTAAAAGATGACATCGTCCTCGATGTCGCCCTGAGGAGCGGTGGAGAAGGAGTTGGGTCAAAGAATTAATTAACAATGAGCACCTTTCCACACTTTAAAAGTGTTTCCTAGGCTTGGACTAATCTTTTTAATTTTAGCACCCAAAAAGATCTTTCATTAACTCAGAGAATAAGAATGTTATACCAATCTTTGAACAACCATCCTTTTTTTTTTTTCAAATGGGAATAGAAGATATACCTTTCGTAGCAATTCTTCATTTTAAGCATTGACCGCCCCTTTTCCTAGAGAAAATATTGCATAAAGGATTTGTTGATGAAAGATGGAAAGTAAGAATTGTACCTCGTTTGATCATCTAGCTCCTTGGTTCAATTTCATCCTTATTGAGTTTGGGGTACCTCCCAAGAGTGCCACGTTTAACGTCCTTGGCTGGACGAAACGTGGTAGGATCTAGACTAAAAAACATAAAGTACTGAAGCATAATAAAAACAGATAAAAATAAAACAGTGTACTCAAACAGATTCTTAGAGTTTGATTCATAGTTACTCCATTTTCCAAATTTTTATGCAGGCAAGGTCTCTTCAGATGTCAGTCATAGCCCTGAGCTGGGTCCTCTTCTTGCCAGTTCTTCTCGCAGAAATGCAATTTGCATGCTCAAATCCTGAATAAGTTCATAGTTTCTTGCGTCCCTTTGCTCCAAGAGGCCTTCATGTTCCATGTGCAACTCATACTGAAATCTTTGCATTGTTTCCCAATTGGTGACCTTTGTGAAGCGTGCTGGAACTGCAGGTGATGAGTGTGGCGAAATAGGAGTCTGGTTTTCTGAAGGTGGGGCATCATTGGAGATTGAGATATTTAGATATAGGGTCGGCGAAGAATGATGTTGATTGTCCGAAGGGGTATGGGTTTGTTCTCTTGGTGTGTTTGGTTTGGGAGATTCTGAGAATGTAAAGGGAGGTGACGGATCGACTCTCTTCTTCGGTTTCTTGGGTAATCTTTTCTTAGTTGCCCTTGTTCCCGTCCTCATCCGCAAATTCTGACCAATTTTTAGCTCAGATAAATCCGTCATAGACAACGGAGTCATGGCTGCGCTTCTCAGAACTTTATTGGTTTCTTCCATCTTTGCCTAATACCATAAACCAAGGCACAGTTGAGTGACTAGAGGTCATACGAACAAAGTAGCAACTTTCTTAGATTGTTGTGCCTTCAACCATCTTTTGCACACCACCCCCATGTTCACGGGTGTATTTGTGTCCATGCTCTAAAGTGCAAACAAATCAGTCCTGTAGACTTTTGCAAAGTTTCTTGTGCGTCCTTCCCAAGATTGAGCAATTATTCTCCGGATAATTCGAATGTCGTCTCTTCTCAGCTGAGATTGTAGTACCCTCGATCCACTCCATTCAACTCTAGGTTTTGCAATCCTCTTCCAATAATTTCTTGGAGTCTTGGAGTCACCAAAATCAATTGGAAGTTCTTTGTACCACATGGTCTCTTGGTCCTCCTTTGTATAAAATCCAAGCAAAATTCCTAGAGTGTTGGCCGAGATGTGATGAGGTTCATTGAAGAGATTGAACTTGATTGTTGGACTTTTCAGGTCGCTAGTTTTTCCTGTAACTTCCAAAGTGGCCACAAATTCAAAGACGGTAGGTATATAAGTTGAATGGCGCCATCCAAAAATTTTACTCCAGAAGGGTTGATGGGTGAGACATGCTAGCGAGTTTCGATATTGAAAGGGATTCAATGTTGCTAAGTCAATGAATTTCCAACTGGCTATCGAAAGGTAGACCGCATATTCAAAACGTCTCTGCTGCTCCTCCGTTAAAAATATTCTATTTTCTATAGTTCTTTCATTCCTCTCTTCTTTGGGTTCTGTTAGCTCAGTTTCCATCATTGGGGCTTTTCCTTTTCTAGCCCTCATTTCTTCTTGATTAGCCGTGGATGAGTGTGAAGACATTGCCTAGATACCATCAACGAGATTTGAACAATATGTGGACTGATATTTTATAAGAAATAATTATAGAATTCATCCATTGCATTTTCCACATTTCATCATTCATACTCCCCATTTCATCTTGAATTTCATACAATAAAAAGATACCCACATTACCTAGGGTTTGCAATCTAATCATCAAGAAATTCTTAAATCATGCAATGTTCATCATCTAATAGCAAATATAGGTTCCAAACAAGTCCTAGAATCTATTTCTAAACCATTTCAATCATGAGAAATCATCATGTCACAACATTCATATAAATATGCCTTCCAAAGAAAATAGATCTCAAAATTTGTAGAGTAAGATAGAGGGAAGGAATATTACCTTTTGAAGAGCTTAGGAAGGAGATTCAAGAGATTTGCACCCAAAATTACTTTGGAGAAGCTTAGTCTTACCTTGGAAGAAGTTCTTAGCTCTTGGGTGAGGTGAAATGAGAAATGGGCAAGGGTTAGAACACATTTGCGCCTTATTTACGCAATTTTTCTGGTGCCCGACCACGCCACTCACACGCGTGGGAGTGGGCGTGGCTAGCTTCTGGAAGATTTCCACGCCTGCTCACACGCGTGTGAGCGGGCATGGCGGCTTTCTGGAGAATTTCCACGCCTACTCACACGCGTGTGAGCGGCGTGGACCGTGTTTGCCTGCCTCCTTCAAATTTTTCCTCATCCCTTTTTGAGTCCTGGTTATCATCTTTGGCGAGTAAAAACATTCGTTGAGGATCATCATGGTATCAAGAATCTGCTTGGTTAGCAAAAGAAAACTATACGAAAGACAATATTTACTAAAAGGAAAATAAACAAGAGATGGTAAAGTAAAATCTAAACCCTATGGATAACGTTGGGAATGCCTCCCAAGTGCGCCTTTGTTTATAGTCTTTGGCTAGACTTGGACTACGCTATCCAACTAAACACACAGACTTGGGGACTTTACCAAGCGTCCCATGTACTTTTGTTTCAAGAAATGTCCCAAGGTGTAGGACATTCTTGAATTCCCACGCAATTAAAGGAAGAATAAAGTTTATACTTGGAAGGTTATTGGCTTCAAACACTCCCCTTGATTTCTCAAAGGTGGCGTGATCTCCCCCTAATTTTTTATTCTCTCTTCCACCCTTGATGGTTTCATTAATTTGATCATAAGGTTGATACCATATCCCTTCATTGGAGGTCATATCACCCCCCTCAATTCCCTCGAACAAATCAAACGTGAAAATTCCTTCCTTATCCATCATCTCTTCCTCACATTCTCTATTCTCATTTCCCCACTCTAATTGTCTAAAAGAATCACCCTTTTCTTTTTCAGAATATAACGAAGTAATGTCCCCTTCACCTTTCAACTCATCTCGTCCCGAACCATAGGATTCATTTTCTAAGAATTTAAAACTATTGTATTCATCTTCAAACAGACTAGAATCCCTATGGTTTCCAACCAATAGATCACGATTTACCATAGAGTCATCCTCCCAGAAATTAAAGCAATCATAGTCGCAAGTAATAGAAATATCAAGGCGTAGGGTGTCATGAGTATCTTTATCAAGACTTTCGCACTCATTGATAAAATTGCCAACAAAGTTTATGGAATCATCCTCCCGAAAATAAAAACATTCAGTATCACAAGAATAAAAATCATTGTTGCATTGTAAAAGGGAGTCATCCACTCGAGTGTCAAAAGTAAATCTATTAAAAGAACATGGATCTTCGAAGGAAGTAATGCAAGAAGGTTTAAGAATGTTACCATATGTAGGCTCTTTATCTTCCCATACCACTTCGATGTTCTCATCATCGCTTTCCATCTCGACTTCTTTTGGATTTTCCAATTCGAAAATTGGAACTTCTTCTAGTACCGGAGCATAGCAATCTACTGTCCCTTCATTACCCACTTCTTCTCCAGCATTTTGTGCCTCAACCCTTGGATTGGCTTCCGAGATTGGGAGATTCTCTACAAGTGGATAGTCTATCCGTGATGAACTTGTTCTCATGAACTCCTCCATCATGGCTAACATTTTCGTTTCGATCTCCTCCAATGGAAGTCCTTCTTCCCGGAGAGTAGCGAGATAATCCTTTAATTCGCTCCTGATTTCTGCTTTCAAGTTAGTCGTATCCTCCTTGGCCATTCTTGTGAATACTTCTATCTTCTTTTTAAGAACTTCGATTTCGTCATTGGCCGGTGGGATATATTCACAAGGATCGGGTATGGTAAAATAAGGATTAGAAGGTGGTGTTTCAAGGAAATGTGTAGGATTGTTTACTTTAAGAATCTGTGATGGAGATGGGTAATGGTTGCTTGGGTGGAAATTATGGAACGAAAATGGCTCGGGAGTATAGCTTGGGTCAATTGTTCTCATTATCTGTGCAAGCTTACTTTCTATATTTTGGGTTATCTCTCTGGAGCTTACCGAGTCATTTTGATAGGTGGAGTATTGTGGGGGAAATTTGTTTTGATTCGGTAGGATAGGGTGTGTGTACGGTGGTGGGTGATGGTTATGTATATAAGATGGATAAGAAGTTGGGTGCGGTAAGTAGTGACATGGAAATAGGTAAGGGTTTTGAGGTGGATAGTGATATGTTGGTGGAATGTAAGTATGGGTGGAATGGGGATAATATGGATATGGTTGGGGTGGAACATAGTTTAAAGGATTTCCCTCATGGTGTGGGTAACCATGGGGATACATTTGAGCTCTCATTGGCAAGCTTACAAATGATTTTCAATAAAAATTTCCTGCACAAAGCTTAGCCAACAACAAATATTTGCAACTAAAAGTAGTTGCAAGTGAGCACAAGATATACAAGGCAATTTAAGCTCACTTCTCAAACAAGTAACAAAAATAAGGAAACAATATAAACAAAGAGAAAACAATTCAAGAACTTTTACAAATCTACTTCAAAGATGTCAACACAATTCAAGAACCGTTTGCCATCCCCGGCAACGGCGCCATTTTGATGTAGTGGGTATGGTGAGTGTGAATGTGAAGGTGGTAAAACGAAGAGTCAAGACTCCCCGAGTGTCGTGTCTCTCAAGGATGGCGAATGGGAACCGAATTTATGTTGGCATTTAAGAGGTTGATAGGTAAGAGTTACAAGAATCAAAGGGAGAGGTGTTGTTCATGGTTGGTTGGGTAAAGGTTTTAAAGGTAAAATAAGATGGAAAATACAAAAGGTAAAAGGAAGGGGTGCATGCCAAAGTTAAGCCAAAGGATTGATTATCGTAGGTAACTTGGAATTGGGTTTCGGGATTGATCTAGGGAGTCACGGTCTTTGTATTGAGTGGTGTCACACTCAAACTCTCAATCCTCATTCGGTTGAGGCATTTTATCGAACACCTTGCCTACCACTCCTCTCGGATCTCATCCTTTCGGATTAAGAGCGGAGATATAGATGAGTTGGGCTCGTGAGAGGCCGCTATCGCGCACTCTCTCACTTCCACTCGGTTTACTACCTATCCCAGCCGGAAATAGAAGCAAAGATTGAACAACATTATCCATACAAAACATCAATCATACTCCCACAATACCAAGATCATAAGATAAAATCAAAGCATCAATCCATAGATCAACAAGGGCACACACACCCAACTACTCTACTCAATCATGGAAATCATTCAAAGCAATAAAATAGAGATTACTTTCTAATCTAACAATTCAATGAAAAGAGTATGTTACCCAAGGAGTGTTGAGTCTACATCTTCAATCCATCCTCAATCCTAAGATCTATATTAATCTAATGGAAATTGAGTATGTTTTTCCTCCCCAAAGGGGAAGGAATAGTAAGAAAATTCAGATCTGAAAGTTGGGAGAGTCCTCCTCCCAAAAATGAGAGAGAAGGGTTTATGTAACACCCCACTTTTTCCACTTAAGAAAATACGGGTAAAAATTTTTTTTTTATTACAAATAACTTTTACAATAGCGGAAGCTTTCAACAATAAAAAGGAAAAAGGGGCGTTATGCCACGTTCAAGTATCTCATACTCAAACGCACAGGCTAACTAACTTACTACCGATTACTAATACAATATTTGATTTGATTTCTAAAGGTATAAAATCTTTACATTTAATCGCTCTCATGCTCAAAGCCATGTAATCCAAACCTGCAAAATAACTAGAGAGGGGAAAAACAATATCAGCACGACGGCTGGTAAGACTTACTCCACCCCGTAAAACATTTTTGCACATAGCATCTTGGAGCATATAATTTCATATTAACCCCTTAAAATATTTTATTCTCATAGATATCAATATTCTTTAACCAATTAAAATGTAATTTGAGGAAATCACTCAATAAAGTATATATTAATATCCACAAAATCTCTAGGATACCAATGCATTGCCTAACCATAATCCAAAATTATTCATCCACTCTCTTCTAAATATTCATCAAATAATGTTTTCCTCAACATTTGTATATGACCAACTTCTCAAAACATTTCATAATACCATCATTGCTCAAAATTTCATTAACTTTTCAAATAACCATCCAAGAGATAATTCCAATATCTCATAAAAATAATAATAATACCAAATAGGATAGGGAATTCCAATCTCCCAATTATTCTCTTTCCAAGAGGAAACCTTACAAGAGTACATATTGAATTTCTCAAATTCATCCACACTTGATATATATAGTGTCAATGAGAAATGGGTACCAAATGAATAATTTTTAAGTTCTCAAAAATAAATTTTCATAAACAGGGAGTTTTCTGGCTCCCTAGTGAGTCAGCTTTTACGTCACTGCTCACTCCTCAAAATAACAGGGAAGTTATAAAAACCCCTAGTGAGTCAGTTTTTACATCACTACTCACTCCTCAAGATAAAAATATCAAATGGTACCATCCTCATGAAAAAATATATATGCATAACCAAATCCTTCAAATTTCACATCTTACAATTATACCTCAAAAATCATTTATTCAATTTCATACCTTAGGTCTATAAAACCTTCATATTCTAAATATCCATATACCAATAATTTCCCTTTCATAAACCATATACTAAAAATTTCAATCCTTTCACCATTCAAAACTTAATATGCCAATATATATATATGGCACTTTCAAACTACTACACATACAAATAATATGTATAAACATCCAAAACATGTCACAAATTTCATAATAATCTATATAATTGCACAAATCACATAAGTCCATAATAATCAATTTAAATATTACAAATCATTCAATAATCACATAATCATTCAAAAATTATATTAAAATAAATATTGCACATAATCACGTAGTAAAATGATTTTAATTAATTTGGGGTAAATAAATTTTAGGTAGACATAAATCTTACCTAAGGAGCCATTATCCATCGTCTATCAAAACTTGCTCACAATTGGATTTGAACTTGAAACCCTCTAAGCATTCACACACACTCCAACCATTGAGCCACTAACACCTTTGATAAAAAGATTTGTAAATTAATCAAATATTTTTTTGTACTACTAATACCATTATCAATATTATTATTATTATTATTATTATTATTATTATTATTATTATTATTAGGAAATATTATGGCCGAAACCATCATCCTCACCACGCATCACCATCAACGACGGCCGATCATCACCAACAACTCATGCCGCCGACAGCCACCACCATCGGCGCCAACGCCGGCCACCATGCCACCACCGTCAACAATCGTCATCATCAACCGAAGATTTCATCGTCACCATCACCAACGTCAAAGCCAACAACACAACACAAACACCCCAGGCTTGCTCGCCGGAAATGGAGTCCACCATTGCCATGATCTCTGGCAAGGGAGAAGAAACGGACGCCGAGCTGCTGCGTCGACCACTGCTGGTCCTGCCTCTCCGATGAAAGAAGAGAAACGGAGGGGAGAAGAACACCGCCGGGGTTGCTGCTGCCATCGCCAACACCACGCTACCTCCGGCCTCCCTCTCTCTCTCGAGACCGGACCCCTCACGAAGAAGATGAAGCATAAACTGCTAATCTCTCTCTCTCTCTCTCCCTTTCTCTGACATGACCATCCTCACGCGAAAGAAGAAGAAGATGCCCGGTAACCTCTCACAATTCTAATTATTATAACCTACGTAACTCCTTATTATTAAATCATCAATTATTATAATTATTACTAATTACTAAATATCATTATCATAATTTTTATTATTAATTATCATTATCATTATGTATATACAACATACACACGACATATACTTATCACGTACTCCCATATGATTATATATGTACATCTGTAACATTAACATATATATTAATATATTAGATTAGAGAAATAAATGGTAAGGAAATAAATATTATTCACGTATGTGCATACTACCACATATAATACACGTAGTACATATATATATTTAAATATATACGAATAACCATATATGGATTTTAAAAAAAATAATTAATTTGTTGTCACCCAAATTTGAACTCAAGAACCATTACAAGAAACTTAAAGTTTTAATCCATCAAGCTAAATCAATTCTTGAAGATTATTTTCGAAATAAATAAATAAATATATATATATATATATATATATATATATATATATATATATATGCATATACGTTCGAAAATATATATATTTTGTCATAAATAATAATTTCTAAAAATTCTTTTGGGCAACGTAAAACATAAATATTTCGAAAATAATAATAATATTTTCTTTAAAATACTTACAAAATTTCGGGGTGTTACAGTTTAAATAGCTGCTCAAAAATCGAATTTCCACTATCGCCCTACTGGTCTGCTTCCACGCCTGTCACACGCGTGTGGCCTTGCGTGGGAGCCCTCTGGATTAACTCCACGCCTGCTTACACGCGTGTGATGGCGCGTGGCGGCCTGCTGCTTGATGAATTCATTGTTTGTTGCTTCTTTGGCCCAAAACTTGGTTGTATCCTTCGGAAATGATTTGAGGTATTTTTCTTGAGCTGAATTTTCCAAATAGAAGTTAATTAGAGGTTTTATCCATGAAAGTGATCATAATTAGGTGCTGCGTCATTAAAATATTATCTAAACATGACCCAAATTTTGACTGTTTTTGGCACTTATCACAAGATGCCCCTTAAGGTGGGGAATGAGATAAATTTGTAAGACCTCGATTACCCATTAGAAATCTTCCAATGGATTTCCGTATCTTGCTTGGGAAGTGCAGGATTCGAAAAATTTAGTGGGAGGTACTATTTAATTATATAATCGAAAATCGAATAGTTTAATAAAGAATCATGTCTAACAATTAATGTTATTTTCTGCAGTTAATTTGAAATGGCTTTAAATACTTTGTAAAAAATACTCGAAGAAAACAAACTTACTGGACCAAATTTCACTGATTGGCTCCAAAATTTGAGAATTGTTCTTAATCTGAAAAAGATCAGTTATATTTTGATCCAATATCCTCCACTGATTTGGTATCATACCAGATGATGTTGATGTTGATCAACTTGTTGTTCATAATGCTAAGGTTGCAACGATTGATAAGTGGAAGGACGATGATCTGAGGGTTAAGAGTTATATCATTGCCTCTATGACCAATGAGTTACAACGTCAACATGAAAAGATATCTAATGCAAAATCTATGGTCAATCACCTACAAGAGTTGTACGGTGAGCATAATAGGATTGCACGTTATGAGGTTACCAAGGCCTTATTTTGAGCAAAACTACAAGAAGAAGGAAATCTAGGAGATCATGTCTTAAATATGATTGGCTTATTGGAGAGATTGGAAGAATTAAATATCTTCTCTTGACACTGAGTTTGAAGTAGACTTAATTCTACAGTCTCTTCCAAATTCTTTTGGGGCTTTCATAATGAATTTCCACATGAATAAGCTTCATTGTTCCAAATATGATCTGCACAATATGTTGTGCACTGCTCATGCTACAATGAAGGGTATGAATACTGATACAGTTCTTTTGGCCTCTTCCAAGTCAAAGATGAAGAGAAAGAACAAGAAGGCTTCTAAAGAAAAATCAATTGGGGGAGTGACCAAAACGAAAAGAAAGGTTGCAAGTGAAGGAAAATGTTTCCATTGCAACAAAGAAGGACATTGGAAAAGAAATTGCACGGAGTATCTAAAGTCTTTGAAGGTCAAGGACAATGACAAACCTTCAGAAGGTATGTCTATTATGCTCGTTAATGAAAATAGTTTTTCAATTGGTCTAAATACTACTTCTTGGATACTAAACTCAGAAGCAACTTCACATGTTTATATATCGTTGCAGGATCTGAGAAGAAGTAGAGAGTTGATTGAAGATTAGCTCTAAGGATAGGAAATGGAGCAAGAGTTACTATATTAGTTGTTGGAGCTTTATATATTAGTTTCAGTTTAATCATATTTTAAAGACTATTTATATCTTCCTAGTATTTAAAAACATTATTTTCGTTTCAGTTGAGAAAAATTATGAATTTTTCTTTTTGGAATAATGTTTATTACATTTATTTCAATAATAAATTTCATGGCACTAGAACATTATTAAAATGGTATTTATCGCTTAAATGTGATTAATGATAGTATAAATGAGCATTTAATACATGTTGATGTATATATGGTCCATTTAACAAAATGGATTTTAGATCCTATATGAAGTTTCATCTAAGTCTGTTACTAAGACACCATATGAGATATGAGACACCCCATCTAAAGTATGTTAAGATTTGGGGTTACACTGCTTACATCAAAAGTCTAAAAACAGACAGATTAGAAACAAGATATGAAAAGGTAGGAAGATATAACTTGACGAAGAGTTTGTTAATAAATATTCCTAACCTAATCAGATTTAGGAATCTGTGCAAAATGAACCAAAAGTTATGCATCCTCTTTGGAGAAGTGTTAGACATATTTGTTCATTAGACATATTATAGTTGTCTTCATGATGCAAAGAGTGTCTTTGCAAATGGAGATAATGGGTCTAGTAATGATTCTATCATTTACAAAGATGCGATATTAGATATCAATTTTAGAATGCAGAACATCTATCTTGAAGAGGTAGTCAAATTGTTTGGCTATATTGTAAAACATTGATGATCCATGTGTATAAAATGGTTATCAATAGGAGTGTTATCACATTTCTTATATTATATGTAGATGACATACTAATATTTAGAAATGACGTAAGCATGATGACTCCAGTAAAAGTTTGATTATCTAAAATTTTCTATATGATAGATTTGGGAGAAGCAACCTATATTCTTGGAATTAGAGTCTATAGAGATAGATCGAAAAGATTAATAGTTTTATCTCAAAGTATGTACATAAAATATTGAAGTTGTTCAATATGTTAGGTTCTGAGAAAGGTTTTCTTACCTTTGAAGCATGAAATCTATCTCTCAAAAGTTTGTGTCCTGCACTACTACAGAAATCACATACAACGTCGGGTATTTAACGTCGGCTAAATAAATACCCGAAGTTAAATGTTCATTAATTAATTAAAAATAAATCAAAACCCTTTAACGTCGGTTATTTACTAATAACCGACGTTAAAGGGAGTACATTATACTACGGCGCGATACGACGTCGGCTAGAAGATTAGCTGACGTCGTATCGCACATAATAGCATTCGGCCTATGATACGACGTCGGCTAGAAGATTTAGCCGACATCGTATCGAATTTTTTTTACGCCCCGGGCGCGATACGACGTCGACTAGGGATTTAGCCGACGTCATATCGCGCCGTATTAATTTATTTGAACCTACAACGTCGGTTACTATAAGTAACATAGTAACCGACGTTGTAGGGTTATGAATTAAGTCGGATAAATTAAACTTATTAACATCACACCGCGTCATCCTCGCCTACAACACACAACCGCCGTACTCGCCCTCGCCGTCGCCCTCGCCCTCGCCCAGTGCCGTCGCTCTCGCCCAACGCAGAAGGACGCCCGCCGCCACCGCACGCCAGGGGTCCTCCGGAGTAGCCGCCGCACGTCCGTCCCTTCCGCACTGTCGCACGCCCGGCCTCTTCCTCGCCGGTGCACGCCGCACTGCCTGGCGGAAATCTGGTATTTTTTTTTATTTTGAATTATTATAGTTGAAAATAATTATATTTGTATGATTTGTTAATACATTTCAAATTTTAAAAATTATTTATTGTTTTTGGTTATATATTTCAAATTATTGTTAATTAATTTCAAATTTTGATAGTTAATGTTAATATATTTTGATGTTTAGAAATTATTGTGTGTTGTAGGAATTAATATTATTATATTTCGAATTATTGTTAATTTGTTTCAAATTTTGGTAAATAATGTTAATATGTTTTGAATTTTAGAAATTATTGTGTGTTTTAGGTATTATTATTGTTTTTCGAATTATTGTTAATTTATGATAAATTTTAGTAAATAATGTTAATATATTTTGAATTTTAGGGTTGAGACCTAGCCTATCAATTATATATATATAAGAATATATTGATGCATGACTATATCATTATTATATAGAGAAAATTGCCATTTTGATCCAATGACTATTGGAGTCTTGTTAATTGCATTCCACGACTTTTAAAACTTTTAATTTCGTACCTTAACTATGCAATTTTTATCAATTTTGGTCCCTGCGGCCTAATTGCCGGCCAAATTACACCGAAAAATTTTAATAGGCCAAATAATAAGGGTATTTTGGTCATTTTAAATGTCTTTTCTTTCTTCTTCATTCTTGAAGCTGCCGCCGGCAACCATTTTCTTTCTTCTCCGTAAGCATGTAGCAGCAGCCAAAGAATCTATCCAAGCAAAACACTAAACACTTCTGCCACACATTACAACCTAGATTCTAATTAAAAAATAAAATACACTATTTGAGAAGAAATTTCACGGCTTTAAAAGCATCATAATTTTCCCTTCTAGAAATTGCTGTGAAACTCATTCATGGCCAAATACATTGAAAGAATCAAACAGATCAATGATACAAAAAAACAATAAATACGGAGGGGAAAGAAAAAAAAATCCGAACCTCAGAGCTCTCTGTCGTCTGGTGATCGTTGCTCAGTGACTTCTCTAATTTCGCAGTCACCTCACCGCTGGGAGATGAAACTGGAATTTTCCGGTGAGCTATGGCTGAGAAATCACTCACGAACGAAGGTCTGAGGTTGTCGGCGAGGATAAGAAAGAAGTCCGAATTTTGAAGAGAGCGTTTATGCCGCCGGAAACATGAACTCGCCGGAGAAGAAAAAAAATAAAAGTAAAAAGACAAAAATACCCTTATTATATGGTCTATTAATATTCTCCGGTCAAATTTGGCCGGCAATTAGGCCGGAAGGACCAAAATTGATAAAAATTGCATAGTTAAGGTACGAAATTAACAGTTTTGAAAGTCGTGGAATACAATTAACAAGACTCCAATACTCATTGGACCAAAATGGCAATTTTCTCTTAATATATATGTCTTCTTTGTGTTGGCTTTCAAAAACAAGTTAAATTAATCTTCAATCACAATGGACCAATATCATTATTAACTATGTACCATCGCATATATTTTAGTCTAGTTGCTTGTAATGTTAAAGTATGTAATTGTTAATTAAGGAGTATTGTATGTCTTAAATTTTACACATTATAAAAATAAATGTAAAACATGAATTGAAATATATGCATAAATAGGAGGTTTGTCCTTATACTTCAAAGATTGGTTAATATAAGAAATAGTTTATTATATTTTGAAGTATTTTGTTTATTTTAGTATTTTGTTTCTCCTTTAATTTCCTAGAACATTACTTTATACTACATTACAAATAGTTTTAGTTATGAACAAATCATCCTTTCCATTGTTGGTGATTAGTTCGATTTGAAGTTTGCTTATCGACATGGACAAAGTTTTGGTGAGGTAAGATCTTTATTTATTTATTTTTCTACGAACTTTCGGCTTTCCCTTATGCATCCGGTGATTGGCCGCACCGTGGTCTGTGCTTATTTATGTTTTCGACTTTC
This sequence comes from Ipomoea triloba, assembly GCF_003576645.1. NCBI lineage: Eukaryota > Viridiplantae > Streptophyta > Magnoliopsida > Solanales > Convolvulaceae > Ipomoea > Ipomoea triloba. The sequence goes on from NC_044924.1 coordinate 20,422,020, forward strand.
TCGTATGCATCCGGTGATTAGCCACACCGTGGTCTGTGCTTATTTATGTTTTCGGCTTTCTCTTATGCAACCGGTGATTAGCCACACCGTGGTCTGTGCTTATTTAAGTTTTCGGCTTTCTATTATGCATCCGGTGATTAGCCACACCGTGGTCTGTGCTTATTTAAGTTTTCGGCTTTCTATTAGGTTTGTGCTTATTTAAGTTTTCGGCTTTCTATTATGCATCTGATGATTAGCCACACCGTGGTCTGTGCTTATTTAAGTTTTTGGCTTTCTATTATGCATCAGGTGATTAGCCACACCGTGGTCTGTGCTAAAGTTAGTTTTAGTTATTATATTTGTTGAATCAATGATTGAATGTTAACACAAGATTAATTAGAGTTAATATTATTTTAGATTGAGTTGTCATGGATAAAAGTTGGATGCATGCTTCTCTAATTAGTAGGGAATATGATGACGGAGTTAAAGAATTTTTGGACTTTGCAAAACGTTGTCTTCCGAATAATAATGGAAGGTTTTTTTGTCCTTGTAAGAAGTGTTGCAATTTAACAAAATTAAGTGCAAATGACATATATGATCATCTAATTTGTGATGGAATTAATCTAAGTTATACAAAATGGATATGGCATGGTGAAGGGGGGGAAAGAATAACTAGTACATCTAACACTTATGTTGACAACGAAGCAAATGAATATGATGAGTCTTAAAATCGGTTGGATGAAATGTTTCGCGATGTTGGAGAAGAGTTCACCGATCGATCAAATGAGTTAGATGAATTATTAAGTGATTCAAAACAACCTTTATGGCCAGGGTGTAGTAAATATACTCGGTTATCTGCTGTTCTGAAATTATTCAATTTAAAAGCTGGAAATAGATGGAGCGACAAGAGTTTTACGGCTTTACTTGGGTTATTAAAAGATATGCTTCCAGAAGATAATGAACTTCCAAAGAATACATATGATGCCAAGAAAATTCTGTGTCCCATGGGTATGGAGTATGAAAAGATACATGCTTGTCCTAACGATTGCATATTGTTTAGGAATGATTACAAAGAATTACATACATGTCCAATCTGTGGGGCATCTCGGTACAAACCAAGAGAGCATGTTGTTGGTAAGGCAAGTTTAAAAGGGCCACCAGCTAAAGTTTTGTGGTATCTCCCAATTCTTCCAAGATTTAAGCGTATGTTTTCAAATCCAAGTGACGCGAAAAACTTAACATGGCATGTAGATAAAAAAATATCTGATGGAAAGCTTCGGCACCCTGTTGATTCTCCTCAATGGAAAACCTTTGATAATGCTTTTCCTGAATTTGGCCATGAGTCTAGAAATCTTAGACTTGGACTTTGTACTGATGGTATAACCCTCACAGAAACCTAAGTAGTAAGCATAGCTCGTGGCTAGTAATGTTGGTGATTTATAATCTACCTCCTTGGTTGTGTATGAAACGCAAATATAGCCTAGGCCGCCTAGGCACCTGCCTAGGCGCTAGGCGCTCCTAGACCGAGGCGAATTGCTCCCTAGGCATCCGCCTAGGTGGCCGGCCGCCTAGGAGGCCGCGTAGCGCCTAACTCGCCCGACTGGGCCAAGTTAGCGGCCGACTAGGCCGAATTTGGCCGAATTAACTCACCCAACTCGGCAGAGTTAGCCGAGTTAACTCGAGCGAGTCGGCCTTGTTAATTTTATTATTATATTTATATATATTTAAATTTATTTATTTATATAAGTAAGAGAAATAAAAGATATATATATAATATATATAATATAATATATGACATACACCCACACACATGAATTAATTTTTTGTTTTTATAGGTCGCCGCCTAGAACCGCCTAGGTACCGCCTAGGCGCCGCCTAGACCGCTTAGGCGCTAGGCGCTAGTCTACCGCCCGACTAGCGCCTATCGCCTATTGCAACCATGGTGTGATGATATCTGGGCCAAAACAACCAGGTAATGATATAGATGTCTTTTTTGCACATTTGGTTGAAGACTTGAAAAAATTGTGGGATGAAGGTGTGCTAGTGTTTGATGCATACCGGAAAGAGAATTTTAAGTTGCAAGCTATGCTTTTCTGCACAATCAATGACTTTCCAGCTTATGGAAACCTGTCTGGGTATAGTGTCAAAGGACATAAGGCATGCCCTATTTGTGAAGAGAACACATGCTATTATCAACTTGTTCATGGTAGAAAGACAGTTTACATGGGTCACTGGAGGTTTCTTGATAGATTTCACCCTTATAGGAGATTAAAAAAGGCTTTCAATGGGCAACAAGACTATACAAATGCAGCACAACCACTGACTGGGATTGAAGTTTATGAACATGTGCAAGGTATAAATGTTACTTTTTGTAAGACTCAAAAGCTAATATCTCAAAGAGGTAAGCGGTCAAAAACTAATGTTGAGATACGTTCAAATGAAAAGAGTCCGTGGAAAAAAAATCTATATTCTTTGATCTTCCATATTGGAAGACATTAAATAAGGCATAGTATTGATGTGATGCATGTGGAGAAAAATGTATGTGATAGTATTGTTGGAACTCTTTTAGACATAAAGGGTAGACTAAAGATGGACTCAATGCTAGATTAGACTTGATTGAAATGAACATACGAGCTACATTAGCTCCACGCCAAGGGGATAAGAAGACATATTTGCCTCCAACTGCTCATACTTTATCAAGAAAGGAGAAAATAAGTTTTTGTGAGTGTTTACGTGGAATGAAGGTACCACAATGGTGTTCATCAAATATCAGAACACTTGTGAATATGCAAGATTTAAAATTGGTGGGATTGAAATCTCATGATTGTCATGCCTTAATGCAACAATTATTGCCAGTGGCTGTTAGAGGTACATTGCCTACAAAGTTGAGATATACTATTATAAGGCTTTGTTTCTTTTTCAATGCTATCTGTGGAAAATTTATTGATCCAGACAAATTAGATAAATTGGAAAATGGCATTACCGTTACATTGTGTCAGAGATGTACTTTCCACCTTCATTTTTTGATATCATGGTTCATTTGGTTGTACATTTGGTGAGAGAGGTAAGACAGTGCGGCCCTGCTTATTTGAGGTGGATGTACCCATTTGAACGATACATGAAAGTGTTAAAAGGTTATGTGAGGAACTGATATAGACCAGAAGCATCTATTGTTGAAAGCTATATTGCTGAGGAGGTTACTGAATTTTGTACTGAATACTTGGCGGGTGTAGAAGCTATTGGTGTTTCTATGTATCGTCATGAAGGAAGAATTGCTGGGAAAGGTACTCGAGGAACCAATGTGCAAGATATGCCTCGTAAAGATGTTGAGCAAACACATTTGTACATCTTGCATAATACAAGTGAAGTTGAGCCATATTTAGATGAACATAAGGCCTTGATTAAAGAGCAAAATCCAAGAAGGACAGACATGTGGATTGTGAGCGAACATAATCGTAATTTTATACAATGGTTAGCTCATGGGCCTAGTATGCAAGTCATATGTTATACTGGATATGATATTAATGGGTTTTCTTTTTATACAAAAGGCGGGAGGATGACATATATGTAGATGTCGAGCCACAATCTCATCACAGTGAAAAAGTTAGTTCTCCAGACCCTTTTGCTGATTTACCGGCTGTAAGTAATCGTTTATAGTTAATCTTATTATTATATGTTAAAACACAGTTTTGTTGATTTTCAAATATGAAACCATGTAGTTAGGAGCACGATGACAGTTGTATTTGGAAGATCCCGTTAGACGTGCAGTGGCATTCGGGATAGCTTACAAGGGTGAAATGGTTCACGGGGTAGAATTAAATGCAGATCAAGTGAAAGTAAGTGTGGATAAAGTTATTGATCCAAGAGCAAAGGTACCATTCCCTACCGATGAGGTTCAGTTAGTAGGAGCTGCAATGCATCAATTTGTTATTTGGTCAAAGAAGCTGGTAGAGTTATGCACTCAAGCTGATGAGGTATGCATTCTCAAAACTTTTGGTTCTTAAAAAGTATTTAATTTACTTTTTACAAAATAGTAATTGTTACTTATATTGAACAGTTAAAAAGAATGTCCAAATTGACAATTGAATCCGCTGTGCAAAAATCTTCTGTTGATATGATTATAGTTGATCCGACTTCTTTGAGTCCTTTATGTCAAAAGGCATATAAAGTTGCTCGAAAACTAGAACAAAATCTTGTGGTGCATATGTCTCGTGGTATTGTGGGGGACATTGAATATGATGTATATCTTGAGAAGTTGGTGATCATGCGGTTTTTGAATATGGAGACGATGGATATTTCTTGTTTGCAGTTCTTTATAAGGTATAAGTTCTTTGCTATTATTTGTTTATAGTATTTCTCATTTCATTTATTATATATATATACGAATGGATATATTTTTGTAATAGGTGTCTATATAACGAATTTCATTTGGCATCAAAGACCACGTATGGCTTTATAGATCCATCTTACATTCAACCAAAATTGACGACTAAAGCACAACGAACAGGGTATATAAATGTCACCATGCAATACGGACAGAAAAAATGTTATTTAGCCCCTTACATTTATAAGTAAGTTTTAATTGCTTTAAATAAAATAACTTAAATAAAATGTGCTTTTATTACATATTATATTTACTTACAACTAATAAATTATTTGTTTGTAGGGAACATTGGATGTTGATGGCAATTTGTCCACTATTATATGAAATCTATTGGTTTGATTCCGTTGGACGCGAACCACGTCAGGACATTAAAGACATTGTTGAAACGTCGGTAAACTTATAACTAATTAATAGTTATTATACATAAAGTACGGTGCCATATAGTATTTATGTATACATATCTCTTATATTTATAGGTGTATGAAATCAACATTACATTCCAAAGGAAAGAAAAAAAATCGTCAACCAAAATGGATTAATTGTTTGGTAAGTATTTTATACATTTGTAAAACTACATATATTTCATAGTTTTTAATTAAATAAATTCTTAATTGTATTATAATTCAAATATATAGTGTGCCAAACAAGTTGGAGCTACCGAATGCGGGTATTATGTGATGAAGTACATGTTTGAAATTCTTTCCAAAGAAGCATACGAAGGAATGGATAAGGCAAGTAATTTAAGAAAATATATTTCTCATTCAAATTTTAAAAATACTAGCTTAAATTAGCTTACTAATTATTGTTTATTACTTTTCAACATTATAGATAGTGGAGAGAGTTGGTTCATTGAGCTACAATCAACAAGAGATTGATGAAGTTAGAGACACATGGGCCAAGTACTTCATTGATGAATGGATTAATACATTGCATTAGTATGTGAAATAGTAATGTGAGATGTATGTATTGCTTTTATTGCTTTTGGTACAAAGTTTGGGAGGAGATTATGGCTTGTATTAATTAATATAGATAATTTTTGATGAACTTGTATTATTAATTATTATCAATTGTGAGATTTATTGCTTTTATTAATTTTGATATTATAAATATAAATTGTACAGGTTTTGAATGTTATTGTGATAGCTATATATATTTGAGCAGGTTTTGGGTGTAAATAGAAAAATAAAATGAATATTTAAAAAAAAAATTACCCTACAACGTCGGCTAGTCTTATTAGCCGACGTTATAGAGTAATTTTTTTGTTTTAAAATTACCTACAACGTCGGCTATTTGTAAAGAGCCGACGTTGTAGGGTATTTTAGTAGTTTTCAAATTACCTACAACGTCGGCTATTTGTAAAGAGCCGACGTTGTAGGGTATTTTAGTAGTTTTAAAATTACCTACAACGTCGGCTATTTGTAAAGTGCCGACGTTGTAGGGTATTTTATTAGTTTTTAAATTACCTACAACGTCGGCTATTTGTAAAGAGCCGACGTTGTAGGGTAGTTTAGTAGTTTTCAAATTACCTACAACGTCGGCTATTTGTAAAGAGCCGACGTTGTAGGGTATTTTAGTAGTTTTCAAATTACCTACAACGTCGACTATTTGTAAAGAGCCGACGTTGTAGGGTATTTTAGTAGTTTTCAAATTACCTACAACGTCGACTATTTGTAAAGAGCCGACGTTGTAGGGTATTTTAGTAGTTTTCAAATTACCTACAACGTCGACTATTTGTAAATAGCCGACGTTGTAGGGTATTTTATTTGTTTTTAAATTACCTACAATGTCGGCTATTTGTAAAGAGCCGACGTTGTATGTGTACCTTACAACGTCGGCTAACATTTAGCCGACGTTGTATGTGTACCCTTACAACGTCGGCTAAATCAATGTCGGATTTTAGCCGACATTAAAGGGTCTATTTAGCCGATGTTAAAAGCCGTCTGTGTAGTAGTGCTGACACCACTAAAGAGAGAGATCACATAAGTAAAATATCATAAGTTTCGGTTTTGGGTATCTTTTATATATATATATATATATATATATATATATATATATATATAT
>NC_044924.1:20429996-20439996 GCF_003576645.1 Ipomoea triloba
TTGTAAAGCCGACGTTGTAGGGTATTTTAGTAGTTTTCAAATTACCTACAACGTCGGCTATTTGTAAAGAGCCGACGTTGTAGGGTATTTTAGTAGTTTTCAAATTACCTACAACGTCGACTATTTGTAAAGAGCCGACGTTGTAGGGTATTTTAGTAGTTTTCAAATTACCTACAACGTCGACTATTTGTAAATAGCCGACGTTGTAGGGTATTTTATTTGTTTTTAAATTACCTACAATGTCGGCTATTTGTAAAGAGCCGACGTTGTATGTGTACCTTACAACGTCGGCTAACATTTAGCCGACGTTGTATGTGTACCCTTACAACGTCGGCTAAATCAATGTCGGATTTTAGCCGACATTAAAGGGTCTATTTAGCCGATGTTAAAAGCCGTCTGTGTAGTAGTGCTGACACCACTAAAGAGAGAGATCACATAAGTAAAATATCATAAGTTTCGGTTTTGGGTATCTTTTATATATATATATATATATATATATATATATATATATATATATGATATTATGTACAAGATATGATGTTTTTCATGCAGTGAATGTCACTTGCTAACATCAGTCAAATCCAAGTGAATAACATTGGTCATTAGTTTAGTAACTAATTAAGGTTTTAGTCTTAACTAATGGAAAAGTATTAAAAATTAAAGAATACACATATTCTGATTTTCTGTCAAACCTAGATGGTAAAAGTCTACATCTTTTAATAGTGGTGCAGTCAGTTGGAAGAGTTCCAAATAGGAAATGATTGCAGATTCTTCCACTGAAGCTGAGTATGGTGCTGCTATCATCTCCAAGAGATTCGTTGGAAAGGGAGATATAGTAATGTAGATAATAACATTTACGGATAACCTAGCAAATGTGTTTTCTATACCACTTAATCAGGAGTAGTTAGATCGTCATCTTGAGAAGATGAGGGTTACCGATTGGCTCTATGCAAGTGAGAGACTGTTAGACATGTATGCCCTAAGACTCTATGAGCCAACATTTATTGTTTTGGGCATTGATTTCTTATTAAATAAATATAATAAGTAAATGTTTTATTTATTTTTATTTTGACTTAGTTAATATTTGATATTATTCTGTATGATCTTTTTAATTCTTCATTCTTATGAGTTAATAAATGAAGAATATGAGTGACGAAGAATTAATAAATGAAGAATTGTAAAAATGTTTCTAGTCATAAGAATTATAATTGGTCATTAAAATTCCGAATTTCTGATAAGACTAGCACATTGTCCTTCTTATGTTGAATCTCATGCCATTCTGTATGAGATATGCGGAGAGTGGACATGTGGATGATTGTTAGATAATAAGTCATTGAACAATGACTGATTACAACGTACTACATGGTATTTACCTACGTGTCATCGGTATGTTGTATGTTACAAGTATGCAATAATCTTTTGACTTGAGACGACATGGTCTTCTCGTACATATGGTGGACTAGTTTTTGCCAGTATGCGTCTTTTGTCCCTTATGGGCTATAAGTGTACTTGGTGGCCTAGTTCAGTATTGCACGGAGACATGTGTGCATTCAATAGAGGATCCACCGCCTTGAGGTAACAAGGATGTTCTAGTCTATTCAATAATCATACAACGAGAATCTCTGGTTAGAGTATAATGAAGTTGGACTTCATGTCAAGAATATTGAATACACATATTGACTAGGTTTATGGGTTTGACCAAATTTGACCATGATCTTTACTTGGTTCGGAACAAGTGTTGTGTGGAAAAAATGTTACATGATATTTGTAACAGAAATGTTCATTATAATATATTTAAATATATATTCATTGTCAACTAGGTAGTCATGACATACTGTTAGGTGTCACTCATGACTTATGAGTTATTTAATAATAAGTTATTAAATATTACTTGTTGTTAGTTTGACTATGAACCTAGAAAGTCATACCTTATAGTTCATGGTAATGCTAAGAACTTTAAAAGAAATCGATAAAGAGTTATCGATATTGAATTAATACATTAATAATTGATTAATGAGTTAATTTAATATTGGATAGTTTTGGGCTTTAAAGGCTTGCACTTTGGGCCCAAACCAATCTATATGTATAAGCCTTACCCTATTTGTTAGGCAAATTATGGCAAATTATGTTGTGGACCCAGGTCCACCTTGCAAGGTGGACCTGGGTCCAAAACTATGTCGTTTTTGTCTTCTTTTTTTTTTAATTAGTAAACATATTGCTGAATATAGAGTTGTCCAAAAATGTGTGAATGTAGAGGTTTCAAAGTGTGAATTTAGAGTATAAAAATCGTGAATGTAGATTTATGATTGTGTGAATGTAGAGTTGCCTAGAAATGTGTGAATGTGTAGGTTTCAAATTGTGAATATGGAGTATAGAAATCGTGAATGTAGAGTTATGCATGTATGAATCTGTAATAGAGTTAAGAAATTCTAACAACTTGTAGCCCTGTAATGTGTGAATGTGGAGTTCTCAAGTTGTGAATGTGGAGTATAGGACCTGTGAATATAGAGTTTTGAATGTGTGAATGTGGAGTTTACAAATTGTGAATGTAGAGTATAGTGTATGTGAATGTAGAGTATAGTTACTAAACATATAATCCTATAATGTGTGAATGTGAAGTTTACAAATTGTGAATGTAGAATATAGTATATGTGAATGTAGAGTATAGTGTATGTGAATGTAGACTCAAGTCCACCTTGCAAGGTGGACTTGGGTCCACGGCATAACAACCCGCAAATTATGCCGTGGACCCAGGTCTACCTTGCAAGGTAGACCTGGGTCCAATACGACACCGTTTCACTATTTTTTTTTAAAAAAAATTACTAAACATATAGCCCTGAAATGTGTGAATGTGGAGATTTCAAATTGTGAATATGAAGTATAGAATTTGTGAATGTAGAGTTATGAATTTGTGAATCTGTAGTAGAGTTAAAAGAGTTCTAAGCAACTTGTAGCCCTGTAATGTGTGAATATGGAGTTCCCAAGTTGTGAACATGGAGTATAAGACCTGTGAATATAGAGTTTTGAATGTGTGAATGCATAATAGTGGTAATATAGTTACTAAACATATAGCCCTGTAATGTGTGAATGTGGAGTTTTCAAATTGTGAATATGGAGTATAGTGTCTGTGAATGTAGAGTTTGTGTTCTGTTGCAATGAGGAGCCGTAAACGCCGTTATTTTTTTTTTATTTTTTATTTTTAAAAAAATAAAAAAAAAATTGTGAAACGACATTGTATTGGACCCAGGTCCACCTTGCACCTGGGTCCACGGCATAACAACTGTATTTCTTAAGGCTACAAGTGAAAAAGGGATTTGTCAGAAAAGAGTTTTACGTAAAATCTCGAGTTCTCGCGTGCCCTAGACGGTTTTGGATTTGCATTTGTCAAAGCACGCTTCAAAGGTAAATATTCTAATTCCCTTCTTTTAAATAGAATCTTAGAAAAAACGATTGATGTTTCTGCTGCGCATGTATGAATTTTTCTAATAACGAGAAATGCCGCTATCAAATAGCCACTTGGAAGAATCGATTGATGTTGTAGTGCTAGTGGAATTAATTGCAAGGGCCTGAGTAGCATTAAAAGATTGAAGGCTATCCAATCGAACATTATTTTCCCTGAGGAGTCATGCCGTCATGCTAGTTTAATTTCCTACAGAAATGAACTTCATGTCCATACTTGTGGCAAAAACAATAGACCTTACCATTCAAATCTCCACTAGTATGCAAGTGATTCTAATTGCTATTAAAGGCACCACTAGTCCGCCAAGAGGAGTTTGTCATTCATTTTGTCTTTGGACTAGAAAAGGACCTCCCATTCTGGAAATACTTTGGCCTATTTTTTTGTGTCACATTTGCTATGGCCAATAGAGTTTGGTGCGTCTCATCATTACGCTTTATGTGACACTCACAGTCTAGTAAAACCTCATGGAGTACCAAAATGGAAATAGGTGTTCTCTTGCATGGATTGCTGATGTGACTGAATGAAAATCACCCTCTATTTGAAAGAGGGTATTTGAAAGAGGGTATATATGTGCAACCAAGTATTCATCTGATATTGACAATTGGACCAAGGTTAGGTTGTCAGGAAGTGCTTGCATCTCTTGTAGATAGTCAGAGATAGATCTTGATCCTTGTGGATTATTTGCGAGTTTGAATCATGGGAGCGTCGTTGGTGATTGCCATAAGATCACATGATGGACGAAGTAAGGGAAAAATTTACTCGTTTGAGTATACTTTGGCTCTTGATGCCATGTGAAGGTTTGAATCAAATTGTATATTTAGAGTGAAGAAAACAACAGGATATATAAAGCTACACATCAAGCTTATGAGGGAAAGTTACAACAAAATACAAGTTCAATCTAATGCTAACAAACAAAGAAAGAGTAGGACAACTAGCAGATAGATAATACAATCATAATCAGGGTATATACACCGTGGCAGTTAAAAATATTAATTATATTACCCAGTCAGCTGCCACGGAAAACTTTATCGGCGATTACAGGGGATAACCGGTCATTAGACATTTAGGCCTTAAAATGAAGAGTGTGTGTTTAATTGCAACATTTGAAAGTTTGAGAACCTAATTGACTTATTGCATAGTGTTTAGGGGCCTATTTGACACTTTTTCCTAAATATTATAATGTTTAAAAATGTATTTTAAATAATAATAATAATAATAATAATAAGGGGACTGGTGGGCTAGCCTGTTTAACCTGTCAACCTGCTAGTAGGTGAGTGACAAATTATTGTATGGACCATGTTCCAAATAAGTGTGTGGACCATGAATATAAGATACATTTTTATTATACTAAAAGTACATTATTTTTGTATTGAAGGTACATTATTTCATAGTATATATAAAATAAATAATGTACTTTCAATACTTAAATAATATACTCTAAAATAATGTACTTTTAGTATATTAAAAATGTATTTTTTATTTATGGTCCGACCATGGTCCATGCAATAATGATTGTATACAAGTCAATTGTTATACCATGGATCAGGGTCGGTCCACCTTTCATTGTGGACCCTGGTCCAAAAATTGTGTTTGCAATTAACATCGTCTTTTGTTAATAAATTATGCATAATATGTTAACTGCAGACACATCATATTTTAATTATAGGCACATAACACATAATTTGAATGTTATTTTAGATACGGTCCATAATGCAAGGTAGACCCTCTATAGTATAATTTATCTATACTAGTTGAGTTCATTTTCCCAACCCGTTTTGCATAAATCGATGACGGGCCCATATTGCAGGCTGAGTTTGCCGTTTTGACCGCTCTAATTAAGGAATTAAAAGTGAAATTTTCTATTAAAAATTACACCTCAAAACAATTAAATAATTTCACTGACCATCACTAGCTATGCACTCAAGTTTATTATCTGAGAACACCAAAAATGAGAAGGGGGATGGACATTATGCATATATTTCCTAATTAAGCTATGATTATATGTTGGGGTGTTGCCATGGTGATTTCCTCACTCAGCACCATTCAGCCAAACTAGTCTTTGCTAAAAAGGCGCCGGGCTAAATCATCCCAGTTTTCTCTTCTTACTTTGAATGTTCTGAAAGAGGACTCTTGAGGAATTCTGTATTTCTCTCCTTCCTCATCTTCACCAAAAGTGCCATAAGAAGGTGAATACGCTTGGGGAACATCCAGCGCAACTGCCCGCTGCAATGCCGCCTTGTGTTCCTCCCTGTGCTCTTTCGCAAGAGAGGCCTGCCGCTCCATTCTCTGCTGCGTAGGAATACCCATTGCGTGTTCTCTCTCCAACATTGTCTGTAGAAACGCAAATTGTTGAACATATAATATATAAACATAAATGTGCAATCCAACTATCAGTTTAGACTTTTAGTTCAGATGGAGCAAATGCTTTAATTTGGTATCAGAGCCAACCCATGCCGAAGGTCATGATTCAGTTGAAATGTAGCACATGCTTCAATTCAAATCAATTGAAATGCAAGAATTTGGCTGAATAAGTGTCCTGCCTCTCCATCAATAGAAGAAATGGAATACTTACATCAAGCGTTCTTTGAGATTCTTTCAATATGCGAATAATTGCATGATCAGCCATCATGTTGTGAGAAAGGACAATGTGTTCAAACCGCCCATCCACGGGTATGGCTGTCCGGACAACGGGTGATATCTCTGCCAAGCTGCAGCAATGGGGAGGAGGAGGAAAGAAAAAATTTTCAAAACCTAACTTTTGGTTCTTGATCTAATTGCAATATCATTTACACTTTCTAAAATCAGATGGCATAAACTCTTTCAACCCTCACAAGCCCCAGAAAGCTTAGCTACTTTTCAACTAGTCTTCCTCGTTGCAAATCAACTACCTAAAAAAGCAAATTACGTTTCCTAGTTTTGATAGGAGATAGTTTTCTTCTTGCGTCTACTAAACACTCTTCAATAGTCTCGTACCAAAAAAAGAAAAATTACGAACCTGAAGGGTTTCCTGGCAATAATGTGATAAAGACGACCAGGTGCGTAGAGGCGCCTTGGATCGGTAAGCATCTTCTCCTCCATAGTGCATGTGTCTTTCAGACACGTTACGCAGAACACACATGGGAAACTATGAGAAGTTAATGGATATTAGCCAGTAAGGAAACGATCTAATACAATCAGAGGTATTGCTGATAATGATATTTTCACAATCCTTCGGTCTAGTAAGCATTTAAAAACAATAAGCTGACAAAGAGGCTTATTGTTCAAATAGCAATTTCTTGTATTAAGCTTCCCTATTTTAAAGTACAAATTGGAAAAACGAAAGAAAAAGAGGCACTGATTTCATTGTTTTTGACAAGAGAGTTTTGATGTACATGATCTGATAAAATTTCAAATAATACTGATACAAGGTAAGACCTGCAATTCTTTACCAGAAAAGTGACTTGAAGAAATTTTCCTGTCCCACGGTAGTCCGAGGTAAGAAATCATCCTGGTTAGTTATCACAAAGTAATTATTAGATTTGTGTTAAAGGTGAAAGGGCAGGTACTATATAAACTGCCACACAGGTTTCTATAGATACAAATAACAGTATTTCTCTTGGGCGGAGGCCCATGAAAAGCCAAGTCCAGCACCAGGTGGCTAGGGAATTGTTGGGCAGAGGCCTAAAGGGGCACCCTGCCTCTCGAAAATGTGGCGGTATAAAGAAATAAAGTTGCGCTTTCACTACTAGCTATAGCTTTTGGCATAGTGGTAAGCGCTAAATACTTATGGAAGACAAAAATAGAAGTAGAGTCGGAAGTATAAAATCAAGTGAATTAGCTACTTAGATATGGTCCTTGACCCAAAAAATCCTCTTCTGGAAAAGTTATTATACTGGGAAAATGGCTATATCCACTTTCAAATAAAGGTTCTATTTTTATCAATCAAACAGGGTAGAACATAGTAGGGGGAGTAAAGCTAATAACATCAGAATGTTACCCGGCACACATTACCTGCAATACAATAGAATTGATGACATCTGCATATCTGACTGCCAAATTTAGCGATACACACCTTGCAGGAGCGAAAGCATAGCATCTGATCCTTCTTCTCTCGACATTACCTAATTGATCCGGGTTCTTCACAGCCAGCATTGCCAACAATGTCACCACTCCGGCCCCTAAAGAATGCCCCGCAAATGTCAAGGTATAGTTTGGATACCTCCCAATCAGTTCTTCCAAAATCTTCGAATCTTTTTCCAAAACCCATCGAGCCGACTTCAGCAGCCCATTATGAACAAAACCCCCATCAAATTCAGCCTGCCCGAGTTTGTCGTCCAGCAGGACAAGATAGTCACTCTCCTTCGCCAAATTAAGACCCCTAATAGCTAAAACTATTTCCTCATTCTCATGATTCAGGTATATCATATAAGGCGCTACGTTTCCTTGAGTGAAATCATAATCTCTCCTCACTACTATCCAATCCGGATCAACACCATACCCTCCAGGTGGGGCCCAACGCGGGTTCCTAATATCATCCTCATAAACAGATAGAATATACCTACAAATCCTAGGCACAGGTTCAAATTCACTTGCAGTTGCAAGGCCCCAGTTCTCGCTTTCCCGGCCAGCAGTATAAAGGAACTTCTTCCACGCCCAACGGGCACACCCTAAACAGTACACACATTCAATAATTGGCAGACAGCAGGCAAATGACATTGCTGCCTACCAAGCTATCATCTTCACACACTTCAAATATCACAGCTTTCTAACCCAATCATAACAACAAATATATCCACAACTTCTTAAATTGGGTAATTTTTGCAGCAACTAAAGCATAGGAATCAAGAAATGGATTTTTTTGTTGAGAATTTATGAAACAAGTGGCACAATCTTCACACACTCCAAATATCACAGCTTTCTAAACCAATCATAAAAACAAAGATATCCACAGCTTCTCAAATTGGGTAATTTTTGCAGCAACTAAAGCATAGGTATCAAGAAATGAATTTTGTGTTCAGAATTTATGAAACAAGTGGCACAATCTTCCCACACTTCAAAGATCACAACTTTCTAACCCAATCATAAAAACAAAGATATCCACAGCTACTTAAATTGGGTAATTTTTGCAGCAACTAAATCATAGGTACCAAGAAATAGAAAAAAAAAAATTCAGAATTTATGAAACAAGTGGCACAACAAACAGTGAAATTAGCTAAAAGTACATGACAATAGATGAGGAAAGCTTATACCATATGGCAAGATTGGAGAATGGAGGTCAAGAGAAACAATATATGACAACCTGTGAAGAAAACAAAAGAAAGAAGGAACAAAATGGGCTACTGAAACCAGCAACTACACACTCTCTATGAATTATTTATCGTGGAAACCCAGGACTCTCTCAGTGAAGACTGAGACTAAAAAGACTGTTCTCCCAAACATATTTTTCAAATTTATTATTTATTATTTTTATAAAAAAAATATTATTTTTTCTTTACAAAAATCAATCACGAAACTATTTATAATTATAATAATAAAACTTAACTCAATTCAATAAATTCATCAAGAAGTAAATAAAAAAAATTAACACATTTTCCACGCACTTAAGAAATATAGAGCGAATCTCACACCTTAAGAAATGAGAAGGGCAGTATATAACTGTTTGGATAGTTGGTTGGTACAGTGGTAGGTGAGAATGATTCTATTATATTAGTTGCAGTTAGCAACCGTACTACTGCAAAAAAAATAATGGATGATTTGATTAGTTGATAAATTTCGTTTTGTCTACTCTAAAATCTAAATTACTTATACTCTTATTTTATTTTGTATGAATTAATCATTAATTCTAGAAGATAATTTAATTATTTATTTTTCTTTTCTGTTTTCAATTTTTTCTTTCACTTAGTTAACAAATACCTTGGTAAAAGTATACAAGCCCCAACGAATTATTATTATTATTATTATTATTATTATTATTATTTTCACGCGCATTGCGCGAATAAGATAATACCCTATGTTTATTTTTAAATAAGTATTTCAAAATATATTAATCGAAGATTATATAGGGGATGTTTATCCATATATAATTGAATGTTGAATTTGTTTATTTAAATTGATAATTCAAAGTTTATGAATGCAAGATAATATATGAAAAATTTATTATAATTCAAAGTTTAAATTTTTTTATAATGAATTTTTTTTTAATACAAGCATTGTAGATATCGAATTATAAATTAAAGAAATGCATATGTATTATTTTTTTTATTGTAACTAATAATTTATTTAATTTAATAAGAGTAATAAAGTGAGGGGCTTACTTTTGAATAATATACTCTAACATATTTATAGTATATGTTCAACAATATGCCAACTTTGATTATGAAGAAGTTCGAACCTAAGACCTCTCTTATAGAAACTAATGGGTAAGTTAAAAGTTAACGTAATATTAACGGAGAAGATAATATTTAACAGAAAATTTAACGAATAATCATATAATTAAGGATAAATTAGGAAATCTGAAAGAAAAAATATAAATCTAAACAATCTGAACCATTCATTTGATTT
>NC_044924.1:20445964-20528163 GCF_003576645.1 Ipomoea triloba
CCCCCCCCCCCCCCAAAGCACTAAGGGGGCTTCATTATTATCTAGGGTAAGGGCCCGACCTGCAGTATCAGACACCTTCCCGATAACAATAAGGGGTGAAAGCACCGGTTTTTCTCGCTCAAATAGAAGTGGCGTCTCCCAGTCCCGAGCATCTGGAATTCCCAATTCTAGAAACAGGTCTATCTGGCCCTAACCCCAAGCCTAACTTCTCACACCGAGATGATCTCTAGTGATTTTACGATTACTGGTGTTCTTGACACCTGAAGATTATGCAACGGGCAACCTCCAAGAGCCTCGATACAATCTTGAGAATAAGTACTTACCAAAGACGAAGAAGGTTACAATAGCTATACCGTCCGCAGTTGAGCCTAGCTAAGAAGGTTTTCACCTCTAGTTCTTTACATTACTTTTTTTTTTAGGATTTCAGTTAATTCGTAATCACTGTTAAAATGCTAATTTTATGTGCTCGGTTTTACAAATATGGGCTTAGAAGAATCTTTCATGGTCGGGTCCACCACCCCGAAGCCTCCCCAAGCCAAGATTGCCCTGAGCGGCTAGATGACAAGAAATCCCGCGCTCTAGAGGGGACTGTTGTTTTCACGTTATCCTAATCGAAACTGAGGACCCTTCTCCCCATTGGTCCCGAGACCGTAATTGATTTTATTAGGGCTAACCCCAGGTTTTGTCGGTCTCTAGTGAAGACAAATTGGAGATGTTGACAGGCTTCCAATTCAAGGAATATGATGCATGATTCTCATACGCCATGTCACAAAAGAATTAAAGAATATTGAATCAAGGTTGTAGTAAACAAATGCAAAGAATGAGGATTGACATCCATTAAAAGAAACTAGGAATGAGTTGCTTAAATAGACGTGATGCATCATAGTATTTACTTTTATCCTAGGTAAATTTGATTGCATTGGTAGCTACGATTGGGAGGCTATGCTACTACCGTTCTCCTTTCGGTCTACTAGGTTTTCCCTAAGATTAGAGTGCTTTTTAGTCAACCAAGAGCCTAAGGGACATTTCATCAAACACCTTGCTTACACCATATTTCCTACTTCTACCTCTCGATCTTCAAAGCAAGTAATCACAATTGAGTTGGAGCTGCATGAACACTAGCAATTTCTCACAAAGCATTCATGCCTTAACACATTTCTAGAGGTGGCCAAATCATAGAAAGCAAACAATTCATCAATGGTGACAAAAGTAGATTGATCACACCAAATGCAATTCAATTACCTAGATAGGAATTTAGGCTACACTAGCATTAGTTCTAGTTTACACAACTTAATTCCTATGAAAAAATTAGCTACTCATGCTTAAGATTGAAAACAACATTAACCTAATTCTTCAATAGAAAAAACAATTGAAAGCAAATTGAAATGTAAATCAAGATAGAGATTAGAGATTACCTAAACAATTGAATTCACAAATGCAAACGTAAACTGTCTTCAATGTTGATCTTCAATTCAAGATTGCTCTCTACAATTATCCAAAGCTGAAAATTGACTAAAAACTTTCTAAAAATGAACCAACCTCTTCAAAATATCTAATCTAGGCCTTTAAATAGCTTCCCTCCAATGCACTCTTCAAAATTCGCGCCTAGGGAATCTCCACGAACAAGTCCACGAGCGTGGATCGCTCATGGACTTTTTACTTAAACTTCACACGCCTGCTTCCCACGTCGTGGACTGGTGCGTGGAACTTTCTGTATTGTTTCCACAAGCCAGTCCATGCTTGTGGATGTGGGCGCGGATACCTCAAACCATGCTTCATCCGTGTTTGTTTCCTAATAAAGTTCATACGCTTTCTCCTTGAGTTCAAACCTACAAAAACCTTCTAAAGTGCACCAAATGGTAGAGCTTTGCAAGGGTTAGCACATTAAAGCACATAGCACCATAAATTAACCACAAAAGGCACCAAAATAACACAATTCAACCCCTATTAGACCCTATTTCATAGGTATCGTTGGCACCTATAAGTAACTGAGGATATTTCTCCTCGCTGGTGTAGAGATCAAAGTTTTTTCTGATATTTCGGTCGTAACTAAGAATAATTTTCCTTGTCGATTTAGAGACCGAATTTTTTTTTACTTTGCACTCATAATCAACTCTTAGGTCGAGTTTCGGGATTGGCCGGCTCTTGGCGCGTACTTTGTGGGGCTTACACCGAGGTTTTATCACGGCCTTCTTGTCTTTCGGTTGTCTTCACATTGATTTAGTCACACCGAGATCAACATAACATTTAGTCATATCACATTGATTTTTAACGAAGTGTACACTACGAGTGACCTAAATAGAACCTAAAGAGGCAAACAACATTACAATTCGATAATAATAGAGACATACAACATTACAACTTGATAATGGTGTGCAACTCGGGCCGAGAAGTCTTCATTTTTTGTGGTGGAGACAAGTTGCTCTAGCACAGTATTCCGTAAGCCCTAGAGGTTTCTCAAGTGATTGCTCATTACGCTTCCATTCTTGGAGGCACGAGCCCAATCAAATGTCGAATAGATTGAGAGGGTCAAGTTTCTGTTAGTTACTTGGTTTGTGCGATCGGTGATCTAGTTGGGCGGTGTTTCTTATTATCGTTGATGCTATCAGCATGTCGGTGAAGGTCGGAACGACCATGAACAAAAGAGGTTGAAACATGAATTGTTGAGGGAAAAAACTCGCTATGGAAGGACATAAGGGCGAGTACCCCCATCCGAGCGAGGCAAGGTCCCACCAGGGAATATAGCCACGCATTAAAGGATTCCTTACCCAGCTTGGGGTGACTGGCTGTATTACACCTGTCGTGATTGTATTGAGACCGATTGCGCCTGAGGAGGTCGGCCCGATATCCATTGCCGATGTTGAAGCTTGTCAAAGCCAGCTTGATTGGAACCTTGCTCTGCATCAAAGTTGTATTGAGAATGCATGTTTGGGGACTCGGTCTAAGCTCATAGTTGTTAGTGTCGGTTCCCATAGACAACGCCAAAATAATGTGGTAAATTCCACCTAGTGTTCGTATTTATACATAGTTGGTAGTGTATTGGGATATAAGCATAAGTTTTTTTATATAAGGTAGTGGGCTCGGGAGAGAGAGACGACTGCGGTCGGAGGTTTCCAAGCTAGCAGCAATATGGCATGAATTGCCCAAAAGTCCCCTCCATAAACGCTTCGCGTGGTATTTATAGGAGATTCTAAGGAGACACATGTCGGGGAGCCAACATGCCCATCACATGTCTCACATGCATGCAGTGAACACAGATTGAAGGTATAACACCCACGTGTTAGTGTGTCACGATAAGCCTGATTAACCAGTAAACTATGGACCTGGTTTAAGCTATTATAGATGAAAGAAGGGCTCGGAACCGAGCTCAACCTCTCAGGTCAGGTCCAAGCACGGAAGGGTGATAACAAAGGCTTCTTAGGAGCATAAGGAAATGATTTTTAAGTCAGGTCGGTCAAGTGATAGATCAGGTCGGATTAGGTCGAGAAACGTCTCTCGCCTGACGCGATCCGTATCTGACCAGGTCTGTAGTGCCTAGGCGGTGACCTGTAAAAAAAAATAGTGCATGTGTGTGGTTGTTGGTGTCATATTATATATATATATATATATATATCTTACTTATCTTATTTATATAAATAAATAAATAAATATAAATATAATTAAAAATTAATAAGGCCGACTCGACCGAATTAACTCGGCTAACCCGGCCGAGTTAGATGAGTTAACTCGGGAGAATTCGACTGAGTTCGCCATCAACTCGGCTGAGTTAGGCGCTAGGCTTCTGGATACCTAGGTAGACGTCTAGAGAGCAATTGACCACGGCCTAGGGGCACCTAACGCCTAGGCGGCCGCCTAGACCGATTTTTGCAGCAGTGATATATATATATATATATATATATATATATATATATATATATATTGTGTGTGTGTGTGTGCGCGCGCGCGTGTGTGTATGTATATGTATATGTATGTATATTAGAGATCATATGAGAACAAACCTACCCATGAGTCCATAAAAACCAATCTGGTGCATTAAAAAAATAGATGTATAGATGAGATGAATTGAGAAAATTAAAAACTCTATGGGGCACTGTAATGTGTGCATATTAAGCATGTCCGTATGTTGTACACAACACATGTTTAATATGCACATGTCATAGTTCTCTATATGCACACGTGCGCTTTTAATTTTCCTAATTAATCTCATTCATATATCTATATTTTTAATGCATCAAATTGGTTCTCATGGACTCGTGCGGAGGTTTGTTCCCATAGGAATATCACCCTATATATATATATGTTCAGGTGCGGAAAGGCTCCCAGGTGAAAGATAGAGTGAGATCTGAGCAGTTGATCAAATCTAGATCAACGGCTCAAATCATCAATGAGAATTAAAAAAAGAAAAAAGAAAAAAAAAGGATGCATCCTGAGTTGAAAGAAGCAAAGTATAAAAATGGCACATCTCAAGTGTTATAAAGATGCGCCTTAAGTTGTAGGATGACACGCCTTAAGTGTTAAAATGGCGTACCTTAACTGTTAAATTGGCGCATCTTTAGTGTTAAACATGGTGCACCTTAAGTGTTACAAAGATGCACCACCCTAAGCTATAGAAAGACGCACCTAAAGCTTTAGGCTGATGCACATTAAGTTTAAAAAAAAAAACCGCACATTTAGTTCTCAACCGAAGAACTGACACACCTTAAGCACAGAAATCACGCACCTTAAGTTATGGAAAGATGCACCTAAAACTTTACACTGACGCACGTTAAGTTCGAAACTGAAGAATTGACACACCTTTAGCACAGAAACCACGCACTTTAAGTATTAAATCGACACACCTTAATCACATAAACTACACACTACCTTAACTTTAAACAACACAAAAAATGACCAAATTGTCACCGCATTTTTTTAAAAAGTTTTATTCAATCTCGACAGTTGATTTTAATTTGATTTGATTATGTGTTAAGATATCTTTTACCTGAAGCGTATTACCGTGTGTGATCCTTCATCTATATATATATATATATATATGATTTTTATTCTGGTGAGAACAATTCTTTAGGTGTGGATGTGAGAACAAATCTAAACCATTGATCTGCAAGATCTGATGGATGAGAAATCAAGTAAAAAATGAGCGAGGTCATTTTCATAAATATTATAAACTTTTAAAATGAGCGGGGTCATTTTCATAAATATTACAAAATTTTGTTTATTTCAACCATTAGATCTACTAGATCAATGGTTTGGATTTGTCCTTATGTTCTCACCTAGGACATGATTCTCACCTGATTAAGGACCATATATATATATATATATATATATATATATATATATATAGAGAGAGAGAGAGAGAGAGAGAGTAAATACCCAAAATGGTCCCTCGACTATAGCATAATTCACAAATTGGTCCTCGACTTATGATTTTAACCAATAACATCCATGACTTTCCAATTTTTACCTAATGTAGTCCTCCATTAATGAGCCCGTCAACTCGCCGTGAAACACAAGGGCAGTCACGTAATTTCACATGCTTCCCGACGTTCTCCAACATTTGCTCCGGCAGCCTAAGGTAGTGCCCGTAAGCCAAACAAGCCGCTGCTCAAGCCGGCGTTGCAAGGCTTGGAAATAACTTTCCGGTTTATCTCGACCGCCTTGTCGGATCCGAGGCCGTACGCGAACCAGCGAGAATGGAAGCGGAGGTTGGAGTCCCTAGCGAGGAGTCAGGTCGAAATCATCGCTATGTTGTGCGAGGACGAAGCGGAGGATGGAGTGACACGTGGCGCGGCTCCAATCGTGGATCTGACGTCGTCAGACGGCACGCTGGCTCGTCGGAACAGCTCAGCGGAGGTGTGGAAGCTCTCCGATGAGGTCACGGTGGTGAGCCGAACGAGCGAGGCTAGCTTGTTGCCCCGCCTGGTAACATGGCGGAAATCAGAGGATATCGCTCAGAATATCCTCGATTTCATAGAGAGCGAGATGCGCAAATGTCTGGTAGGTTTAGGCGAAGCGAATCTCAACGGTAAACCTAGTCTCGACTACGACGCCATTTTCAAGCCCTCGGAGCTTCATTCCCTGAAGAAATCCCCAATGTTTCTGCAAAATTTCGAGAATCAAACTCTCTACACTACTCACCAGATCCTCGAATCGTGGATCTACGCGTCCAAATCAATCCTAAACCGAATCGCGGAGCAAATCGAATCAAAATCCTTCGGAAACGCCGTGAGCGATTGCTGGGTACTGGAGAAAACCTGGAATCTGTTAACCGAAATCGAAAACCTCCATCTCTTAATGGATCCCGACGACTTCCTCCGCCTAAAGCACCAGCTATCGATCAAAGTAACCGCCGAATCGCAATAGTTTTGCTTTCGATCGCGAGGACTGGTGGAAATCACGAAGCTCTCCAAGGATTTGAGGCAGAATGTCCCCGGCATTCTGGATGTCGAAGTCGATCCCAACGGCGGCCCTAGGGTTCAAGAGGCGACGATGAAGCTGTACGCGGAGAAGGACGGTTTCGAGAGGATCCATTTGGTTCAAGGCTTGCAGGCAATTGAAATGGGCATGAAGAGATTTTACTATTTGTATAAGCAGCTTTTGACGGTGGTTATGGGGAGCTTAAAAGCCGGAGATTCCGGCGATTCGTTGGATCAGGTGTTCCTTGAGCCGACATATTTTCCGAGCTTGGATGCGGCGAAGACGTTCTTGGCGGTGCACCGAAGCATGTGAAATTACGTGACTGCCCTTGTGTTTCACGGCGAGTTGACGGGCTCATTAACGGAGGACTACATTAGGTAAAAATTGGAAAGTCATGGATGTTATTGGTTAAAATCATAAGTCGAGGACCAATTTGTGAATTATGCTATAGTCGAGGGACCATTTTGGGTATTTACTCATATATGTATATATATATATATATATATGATCGCGTTCAAATGCGTACTGGCCACCCAGGAGAGAAATGCGGACGAATCACAGCGCGCCACATGTCCGGAATGTAGTTGCACCTAACGTTATAACTAGGTGCACGTCATGTTATAACTAGGTGCACATAGGTGCACCCAGGTGCAGAAATGTTAACAAGGTAAATTACTTGCACCTACAAGTGAAAATAGGTGCACACGTGCAAGTAAAATGTATTACAAGTGCAAGTAAATTGTACAATGAGCATCAATACTAAGTGCACCTAATGTTATAACTAGGTGTACATAGGTTGCAACCAGGTGCATGAATGTTAACAAAGTAAATTACTTGCACAAGTGCAAGTAAAATGTATTGCAGATGCAAGTAAAATGTATTACAGGTGCAAGTGAATTGTACAGTGAGCATTAATACTAAGTGCACGTAATGTTATAACTAGGTGCAACCTATGTTATAACTAGGTGCACCTAGGTTGCACCCAGGTGCATGAATATTAACAGGGTAAATTACTTACATTTGTAAGTGAAAGTATTTGCAAAAATAGTTGCATGAATATTAATAAGGTAAATTACTTGCACTTGTAAGTGAAAATAGGTGCACTTGTAAGTGAAACTAGGTGCACCAAAGTTCCAGTTATTTACGAAAATTTCACCGCGTCATTTTTTTAAAATTGCATCTGATTCATTGATCTGGATACGTGGACGGCTGTGAAGCGTTCTCATTTCTTACCTGGGCGGCAGTTCGCATGGGAGTGCATCCCTATATATATATATAGAATTCGACAAATTGGTATTGAGATTATATTATAAGTTGAACTTGGGTATATTCTTTTAATATTGAGGGCTTAGTTGTTTTAAAAGAAAAAAAGTAATATTTATTTATTTAATTCATTGATAATATATAAATTGAGTTTAATTTCTTTTAATCTATTGATATATAATATATTTAATTGACAGAAGTTCTTTAATATATACTATGTTTTTTTGGTTTTTTTTTTTTGAAAAATGTTTTTTTGGTTTATATTACAACGCAAATTAAATTATTATACAAATTTTTTGTTTGTTTTTTTTTTCAAAATTGATACTCTCAAAAATATAAATAAATTGTCCATTTTAATCTGATGTTTGGTAGTACATGTTTTTTTTCTATGCTAAAAAGAATTAAAAAACAAAAACAAAAACGAACGTAACAAGACAAAAACAAAAAATATGCAATATTCGCAACACCTATTAGTACAATTCCCTCTAACTTGAGACTGTGTTAGGGGACTATAAAATGTATAAATTCCTTTTAAATTAAAAACATCAACCCCTTCAGTTTTATGTTCTCTAACTTTTGTTTCTAATTTTCCAGTATTCATTTTTATTTTCTATTCTATGTTTTTGGTTAGAAAACGTATTTATTGACACTCATTTTTTTTTTTAAATATAGCTTTTTAGACTAATCTTATAAAATATAATTAACACAAGTTCAATATATTTTATATAAAATATATTTTTAAAAATAAAAATAATTAAATATATTTAATTTTTTTTAAAAAATAACTGGGGTGGCCGGCCACTGGCCTTCCCCGCCTCCTTCGTCTCCGGTTGGAGACGATCTCTTCGTCTCTAGTTGGCTCTTTGTCTCTGGTGGGAGACGAAGGAGGCAGGGCGGAAGGGGGTGGCTTTTTTTTAAAAAAAAAATTGATTATATTTAATGCATTTTCAGGTTACGTTCATTGGCCAAATTGCACCTTATTCCAAAAACAATTGAACCAAATCAACCAATAATCTATTTGAATTCGGTCAAAATCTAAAACTTGGTTTAGAGTTCAAGTTTTAATTGTGATAATGCGTATAATGTCTAACTTTAAGCGTAATTGAGCAAGTAAGTTATATTTATATAAGTAAGTGCGAGTATATAAAAAGATAGAAGAGGGAGATAAGTAAAAGAAAATGATAACGAATGTAGTAATAGTAATGGATAAATATGTAAGTATATAATGGTTAGAATAAATGTGGGATCACCAAATAGATGATAGATATTTTGTTTTTCATTTAGAAAAAAAAATAAAATAAAAGTTCTCCAGTTTTCTAGTTAAAATGAAAAAAATTGTGCTAGTAAACATGTTTATTATTGTTTTTCATTCTTCAATTATTTTGTTTTCTAAAAATTTTGAAAAATTTTCCAGTTAGTAAATGGGCATGATCCATATCTGTTAAATTTTTCATAAAAAAGAAATGAAATTTTAAAAAATGTACAAAATATGCCAAGTATGTAGCTTGTAACTCAATAGCACCTCTGTGACTCACTCAAATGGAAGGTTATAGGTTTGAACTCCAGTGAATGTATGGACTATTTGTGCATGCATAGTGGGTGGCTTGATATTGCATTACGTGGTTATAAAGGGTATAATTCTTTTTAACTTAATGTTTATAATTACAAGTTATGCATGCATATTGTATTTGTTGTAATCTTTATTTTATTAGAGTAGTTCATTTTGAAATTGATATTCAATCTACTTGATAGGGTATTAATTAAGCCACTAAAAGATTTTGGAGGATGATTGAATTCAAGGTTTAGGGGTTTGGGAATACATTATAGAAAATAATATACTTTTAGTACTCAAAATGTTGATTTTATGACTTTTGAATTGGGTAGTCAAAAGGCAGGAGAACACTATCGTTAGAAATAGCGAGAATATAGGAAAAATGTAGGAAAATTATATGGAGAGAATATATGTATTGTATTGCTCAGAATGGCTTGTCCTTCCTCCAGGTATAGAGGGTCTATTGTATTGCTCAGAATTGCTTATCCTTCCTCTATGTATGGAGGGTCTATTTATACTCCTTATGAATTGCGAAGTCGATGTCTCAGGAAATTATCTCAAAAATATTTTTCGATCCATTCTCCTCTTTTAAAAGTCAAGTCTTCTTCCGACCAGTTACTTGTCAAAGCATCTCTTGGATGGATGCCACTGCTCGGTTAGCGGTCCTTTTGCACGCAGTTGGCAAACTGAGCGGTCCATAGTGAGCCCCCTAAGTTAGAAGTTAGTATAGGGAGCCTAGATTACGCTGGTCGCCTCGTTATAAACCTTAGATTAAGAAAAACCCAGTGGGAAAAAGCTAAGCAAAAAAAAAATAAGTACAACCATAAGCGCAATATTTAGCTAGTGTGAGAATTTCGAGCACTGAGGTTGTAAGTCGATCATTGAGCACTTTATTATCCTGAAAAACATGGGAACTAGTTAAGTTAAAAGAAAGCATACAAGGTGTGTAACTTCCTTATGCACTCTAATTTTTTGCACTTGACAATGATAAAAATAAAATCTGAGCCCTCCGATCGACCACATAGCATATCAACATCCTGCAAATTTTTAAGATACTAATTAGAGTTAATTCGATTTTTGGTCCTAGATTTATAGGTGACAATCCACTTTTAGTTCTTTTTTATTCGAACATCCATTTTTGGTCCTAATATTATTGTGGCATGACCAATTTAGGTCCTCTATCAACCAATCAGTTCAAATATCGTTAAATACAAGGACATTTCGATCTTCAATTATGAATGTTTCAAAAAAAATAAGCATAAAATATATAGCGATTCAACATACTTTGTATAAAAAGATTGAAATGTCTTTGTATTTAACAATATTTCAACGATTTTGTTGCTGGAGGACTAAAATTGGTCATGCCACAATAATACTTTGACCAAATGAGGATGTTCTAATAAAAAATGACTAAAATTATTTAAATCATTTTTCGAGCGTTGTTAGTAGTCCGGTCAACTAAAGAAGAAGGTAAACAAAGATGCAACAAGACACCTTTAAAGTGCTCTGGTCAATTTCAAAAGCTAATAACTATGGAACCAACGTTTACAGCTACGGTTGATGAACCATTAAGTAATGTGACTAAAGGTGAGTTCTTTGAAATTGTAAATTTATATATGCTCATTAGTTGTGTATTATCAAAGCTTTTGGTTTAGTAGGCCAAATAATTTAATTTAATGTACTATGCTCTTCTTAATCATGGTCGCAAAAACAATTGACTGCAACACAGTATCAACAACCATTGAAAATAGGCAAAGAAACATAAGATTTCGCGGGGTATCAGGTATGTTTAATGGTACTTTTAAACATTTTTTGTAAATATGTATAATGAAATACAAATTAGAGGTTATTTGAAGTCAGATAATATGAAACAATTGGGGTAGTTTAATGTTTTTTTAAACAATTGTTTTTACTAAACTAATGTATTATGGTATATACTATGTATCGTAACAAAAGTGTACATATAAAATTGGATCGCGTCTAGAAAATCCATTAAATAAATACATTACTATTGCATTTTATTAAAAATAACAATACTATATGCAATACAATGCTATTTTTTGCAGGTAATTATTTGCCCAATAGTTATTGCGAAACAAATTGTCAAAACCGAAGTTGTGAAAAAATTGCACGTCAATCTGTATCAATCGTTCACAATTTAGAAGATTTGTTCGTTAATGTAGCCATGGTGGAGGAGGTTAATGTGTGCCCAAATGCTGGTACGCAAATGATTTTTCAGTCTAAATCACTTACGACAATCATTAAATAAATGTAATGGCAATTTAATCATTATTTGGAACCATCATTTGCTTCCATCTTAGCAGTGGTTTACAATGATATTGGTGACCCCAGCAATATTTGCAAACACTGCAATGCAATATATTGGTTTGAATAGCGAGTTAATAAAGCTGTGCGCACCGGTACACCAAAATATTCTTCGTGTTGTGGTCATGGGAAATTAAGCTGCCTAAGATGCGACAACCGCCGAAGAGGATTTCTGACTTATTTTTTACTCATGGAGAAAAGCAAAAAGAATTTGTACAAAAAATTAGGAGGTACAATAACATGTTTGCTTTTACATCATTAGGAGCAAAGATCGACAAATCTATAAACATAGGTAATGGACCGCATATTTTTAGGATTAATGGTCAAAACTTCCATTTGATGGGTGGATTACTTTCGCAACCCGGAAATAGGTCAAAATTTGCTCAATTATACATCCTTGACACTGAAAATGAGGTCAACAATCGGATCAATTCATTCAGGTAATCCTCTACCATAATTTTTTGCGTACTATTACACTTCTTTGTTATACTATATATCTAACCACGACCAACATAGGTAACACAAATTGTATTCACTTAATATTTATCAGGATGTGCGAAAATAAGGATAAAATGCATGTCGAAATAGTGGAAGATATTAAGAAAGATTTAGATGATCACAATGTCTTGGTGAAATCATTCTGCTTTGCAAAAAAATAAAATTGACTCAAATCTAGGAGTAGAGTTTAAGATGAGGTTGATTGGGAAGCGAAATGGTGATGCTCGGACATACAACTTACCCACTGTATCAGAGGTAGCTACTCTAATCGTTGGTGATCTAGATCCAACTATGGGTCAAAGGGATATTTTGGTCGAGACTAATACCGGTGGGCTAAAGAGGATAAATGAGCTAAATTCCGCATATCTCCCGTTGCAATATCCTATTCTGTTCCCATACGGCGAAGATGGCTATAGAGAGGATATTCAATTCAATACAAGTCAAAACCAACAAAGTGGGGGTAGAGTGCGTGTATCACAGCGTGAGTTCTTCGCTTATAGGATACATGATAGGTTTAATGAAGTATCTACAATGCTATATGCAAGGAGACTTTTTCAACAATTTCTGATAGATGCCTACACCATGGTTAAATCGAGCAAGCTTCTATATATTAGAAATAATCAAAAGGCTTTGAGATGTGAAGCTTATAAAGGTCTTTTAGATGCTTTAACCAGAGGAGAAGTTGATACTAGCAAACAAGGTAAACGAATCATCTTACCATCCAGTTTCACTTGCGATGCTAGATATATGATCCAAAATTATCAAGATGTAATGGCAATTTTTCGATACAAGGGATACCCAAACTTATTTATCACATTCACATGTAATCCCAAATGGCCGGAGATTCAAAGATACATTGAAAAATGCAAATTGAACGCCGAGGATAGACCAAACATTGTATGTCGTGTTTTCAAGATGAAGTTGGATTGTTTAGTGAAAGAAATATGAGCAGGGAATTTATTTGATATTGTCACGGCAGGTATAATCATTTGGTTAACTTTGTTAATGCGTAATAGGGTCAATGTTTTTAATTTACCATTCAATTTTGAACCTTTATTTCTAACGTATACAAACTTACTTTTGGCGTAGTGGTATATACTATTGAATTTCAAAAGCGTGGCTTACCTCATGCTCACATTCTAATATTCCTACAAAGATTTTCAATACCCTTTATAGCTGAAACAATGGACAAAATTTCAACAGAAATACCTGACAAAGAGGTTGACATTGATTACTACAAAGCTGTGGAAGAATTTATGATTCACGGACCCTGTGGAATAGAAAGGCCTAAATCTCCATGCATGGTGAACAAGAGGTGTTCAAAACATTTCCCGAAGAAATTTTTATATGTATCCACTTGGGATGATGATGGGTATCCAATATACCAGCGTCGTGACAATGGTAGAACTGTGGAGAAGAATGGTGTGCAATTGGATAAAAGATACATTGTACCACATAATAGATACCTGCTTCTCAAGTATAAGGCCCACATCAACGTTGAATGGTGTAACCAATCTAGGTCAATCAAATATTTTTTTAAGTATGTGAACAAGGGTAATGACAGGGTCACGACAGAGTTCTACAATAGCACGACTGATGATTGGTCAAATGATGTTGTAGATGAAATCAGCATGTATTATGACTGCAGGTATGTTTCAGCATGCAAGGCTGCTTGGCAACTCCTAAGCTTCGATGTTCAATTTAGGCACCCTCCAGTGGAAAGGTTAAGTTTCCATCTACTAGATTGTCAGTCTGTTGTGTTCGAGGATGATGATCGTATAGAAAATGTTCTAAATCGACCCACAGTAAATCTAAGCATGTTCACTGTATGGTTTGATGCGAACAAGAAATATGATTTGGCTAAGGAGTTGCCTTATATTGACATGCCGACCAAGTTTGTGTGGAAGAAGGATATTAGAGAGTGGCATCCAAGGCAAATGGGGCTCGCAATTGGACGAATTTTTTATGTACCTCCGAGAAGTGGTGAAATATATTACTTGAGATGTCTACTAAATGTACTTAGAGGTCCTACTAATTTTGAAGACATCAAGTCATATAAGGGTGTCATATATCCCACTTTTAGAGATGCATGCTATGCAAGAGGCTTGTTAGATGATGATAAGGAATACATTGACGCGATTAATGAAGCCAGTCATTGGTCTACGACACGATCACTGAGGAAATTGTTTGTCATATTACTTACATCGAACTTGGTGAACTGCTTGAAAAATGTGTGGAATGAAGTGTGGCATCACCTATCAGACGATGTACAATTTAACAAACGGAAAGTGTTGCAAGAAAAAGGTATTTATAAATTTCATTTTATAGAATCTTTATGACGTACTAAATTTCACTCAAATTTCTCAAACATTTTACTTTAACAATTTCAGATTTGTGTTTGTCTGATGATGAGAAGAAAAATTTGTCCTTGATTGAAATAGAGCGGTTGCTACAGTTGTACAACAAGAACTTGAAAGATTATCCTCAAATGCCTATTCCAAACTACGATGATGCAATGCGTTGTGATAATCGTATGTTGCTTGATGAGCTAGCTTATGGTCGTGATGCATTACTAGAGCAGAGTGAATCAATGGAAATGCAAATGACTGATGAGCAATCTGTTGTTTACCATGTTGTACTAAATGTCATAAAACAGCAGAAGGGTGGTTTGTACTTTGTATATGGTTATGGTGGTACCGGTAAAACATTTCTTTGGAAAACGTTATCAGCAAAGATACGGTTTGAGGGAGAGATCGTCATCAACGTTGCGTCTTTGTTATTGCCGGGAGGTCGAACTGCACATTCAAGGTTCGCAATACCAATTAGTGTTACGGAGGATTCCACGTGTAACATCAATCAAGGCAGCCAACTAGCAGAACTAATTGTCAAATGCAAACTTATAATTTGGGACGAAGTACCAATGATGCACAAACACTGCTTCGAGACACTAGATAGAACATTGCGTGATCTCTTGCGTTTTAGTGATCCTCATAGTGGCAGTAAAACTTTTGGTGGTAAGACTGTGGTTTTGGAAGGGGATTTCAGACAAATATTACCAGTCATCCCTAAAGGTTTAAGACAAAATATTGTTTCAGCTTAAATCAACTCTTCGTACCTATGGGAGTCATGACAAGTGCTTAGGTTAACAAAGAATCTAAGACTGAATAATAGGGAACCCAGGGTTGATATGCAAAACATCCAACAATTTGCAGAATGGTTAGCTGCTATCGGAGATGAAACAATTGGAGGACCTAATGATGGTTATGCAAAAGTCCAAATCCCTAACGAAGTGTTGTTACCATCTACTGCTAATGACATAGCCACAATAGTTGATAGTATATTTCCGATGTTCAAGGAAGGTGGTTGTCAAAAGGAATACATGGAGAGTCGGGCAATTCTGGCTCCAACACTAGATGTGGTAAATGCAATCAATGAATATATGAGTGATTTGCATATTGCTGAGAGCAAGACCTACCTTAGTTGCGACAGCGTGTGTAAATCTTATTCAAGCGACGGTATCCTCTATGACATGCACACTTCGGAATTCCTAAATTGGTTGAAAACTTCTGGCATCCCTAACCATTCTTTAACTTTAAAGGTTGGATCCCAAGTCATCTTGTTGAGAAACATAGATCACTCAATGGGACTTTGCAATGGTACCAGACTCATCATTACCAGATTATCTGATCATGTGGTGGAAGGAAAGATTGTTACTGCGCACAATGCCGACAAAATAGTGTTGATTCCAAGGATGTCAATGACACCTACTGATACAAGATTGCCATTTAAATTTCAACGAAGACAATTTCCTTTAATGTTGTCATACACAATGACTATCAACAAAAGCCAATGTCAAACTTTGACGCATGTAGGGTTACTACTAAGGAAACTTGTCTTTGTTCACGGTCAACTTTACGTTGTTGTTTCAAGGATTAGCAACCCTTTAGTTTTAAGAATTTTGATAGCAAAAGAAGGATAGAGTAGTAATTATACTACAAATGTTGTGTATCATGAAGTTCTTAATAATTTGTAAGTTCCTAATCT
Organism: Ipomoea triloba; assembly: GCF_003576645.1. NCBI lineage: Eukaryota > Viridiplantae > Streptophyta > Magnoliopsida > Solanales > Convolvulaceae > Ipomoea > Ipomoea triloba. Next base: position 20,462,061 of record NC_044924.1, read on the forward strand.
TTAAATATTCTATTTCGGTTTAATAAATAGCATTACTCGCATCCGTGCATCGCACGGGTATAATACTAGTACATATATATATATATATATATATATATATATATATATATATATATATAGAAATTCATTTGTAAGTCACTGTAATCTCTTAGATCCTTCATTATTAATGGAACTATTATTATGATACTGAAAGGGTGCAAGTTATCTCGTGTCTCATTGTCAAACCTATCGATTTTCGCCATAGTTACATTGCGTACGTGCCATTTTTGCATTGGATATGGGATTTTAAAATCGTCACTACTCTGATAAAATATGAATTATATTAAGTTGTTAATGCATTGGACCACACTACAATACAATCAGATCATGAATTAAAATTGACAAACGACAGTACCTTAGTAGCTAAGTTTCGATCTCTTTCAATTTTTGAAATTATCAAAATCAAGAAAATTATAATGTCAGGATCATACATACCTTACTGCATTAGTTAACCAGAAAGGTAAATTCTTATGTGAGATTTATTATGGATCTCAATTTGTGAGACACGTCAAGGAAAATTTGAGTCTTATACTATATGAATTTAGTAATATCCTGTAAACTACCTATTACAATTGTGCTATAAATTAAAAAGTATTATATATATAAGATTTAAAGTATAATATGATTATATCTACAATTCTATTATGTAATGCCATTTTATTTCTTTCAAATTGGCTATTATATTTTTTCTATAAAGTACTACATTTATATTATAAAATAGAGTCATTTCCATTTTTGGTCCTACTGTTATTAGGGTAGTGCCAATTTTAGTCCACTTCATTAATTTTTGCCACATTGCGTCCAGTCTTATTTAGTCCTTGCCACTTTTAGTCCACCGTTAAAATTTTTGTCAAATAACCGTCCAAAACAAGGGTATTTTGGTCTTTTCATGCTTTGATCATCTCCTTAACCCTTTGCAGTAGTTTTCCTTACACATTTTCATCCAATGAAGAGGTCCGGCGAAAGTCATGGCTTTGTAATGTGGCTCACATGGCTTTCGTTGGACCTCTTCATTGGATGAAAATGTGTAAGAAAAATTACTGCAAAGGGTCAAGAAGATGACCAAAGCATGAAAAGACCAAAAATACCCTTGTTTAGGACGGCCATTTGACGAAAATTTTAACGGTGGACTAAAAGTGGTAAGGACTAAATAAGACTGGCCGCAATGTGGCAAAAATTAATGAAGTGAACTAAAATTGGCAATACCCCAATAACAATAGGACCAAAAATAGAAATGACTCTATAAAATATTATATATAAGCTAGGTTTAAAGTATTCATGAAAAGTCCTAATACAATAATAACTAATAAAGTAATAAGTCCTAATAAATAATCAAATACATAATTTGTTAATCTATAAGCCAATAATATATAATTTATACAATGTACTAATTACTAATGCATTTTATCAACATAAATAAACATATATTTATCTATATAATTATATAAAATTGTCTACAAATATACACTAATATTAATAATATATACATACTAGCCATGCTTGGCGGCCCCCCGCCGACCCACCACGCCCACCCCTCCATAGCCCGTCAAAATATGGGCCATAAAATTCAAAGCCCGCCCACCAAAAACGCGGGGAAGGACGGACTAGCTCGGTGAGCTAAACCCGTTTTGACGACTCTAATGCTTTCACTTCAATCTGAATTATTATTATTATTATTTATTATTATTATTATTATTATTATTATTATAACAAATACTCCGTAGTATGTTTATTTTTAGGAAAATGAATTGAAGCAAATAAACAAAATGTAGTAATTTCTTAACTTTCAGTCAAACACAAAAAAAAAATAAATTTTGACATTCAATTAAATGTCAAAAAATTAAAATATTTTTTAAAAATGAAAAATTTTCAGAAAATTATTTTTTCAAAAAATATTTTCCAAGTTCAATGATCAGATTATGCACTTAAAAGAATGGGAATTTTAAAATTCACTTCTCCCTCTTGAAGATAATACAAAAGTAAATTGTGGGGAAAAACAAAACTTATTCTAATGCAACAAAGAAGCTATCACATCATTAACATCAATTCAAAATACAATAAAGATATAGAAGAAAGTCAATAGATTATCTCTATCCCCACTAAAAACAAAAGAGAAGAATAAAAAATTAAACTACAAAGCGTATAATGAAAATAAGGTATGGGCCACGGGGTTGTGCAATATAATTTGTTTAATTGAAGAATTAATATTGTTTAAATATAATGTTTTTTTTTAATATTGCAACCCAAATTAAATTATTATACAAAATTTATATATATATATATATATATTTAAATGTATACTCTAAAAAAATATAAATAAAATTTTCCATTTTAAACTGGTGTTTGGTCGTTAGGGGTGTAAACGAATTGAATCGAGTCAAATACTTGAGTATTTGATTCGAATTCGATTATTTTAATGAGTATTTGAATTCGAATTCGTTTAGTGTTCGAATCCTAAATTCCGATTCATATTCGATTCAACCAATTTATTCGAATATATTCGATTGGATTCGAATATTCGAATTCGAAATGATTATCTTAATGTTTTTTCTAAATTTTTCAATAAATTAAGATAAAATAAAACAAAAATTGCCACGACCGTGAGGAGTTGCTGCCCTGCCTTGCTGAGTTGCTCTCCTTGTTACCGTGCTTCCTTGCCATGACGGTGGTATGCCGTGAAAAGGGGAGGATAAGAACAGGGCGAAGCAGTTGGTGGAAGAGGCGAAGTTGGGAACTGCGGCGGTCGAACTGGGAAGACTAAAGGGTGAAGCACCGAAGCGGCTGCTCTCACTTTTATTTTAGCTTAGGGTTTATGCCTTTACTGGTTTAGTTTCTTTATATATATATATATATATATATATATATATATATATATATATATATATATATATATATTCGAATATTCGAATACTATTCGAATCGAATCTATCCTGATTTGTATTTGGATTTGAATAACATTCGAATCAAAATGTGTATTTGAATTTGGATTCGTATTCGAAATATTCGAATTCGAATCACGAATCGAATAAAAATTATTTGATTTGTTTACACCCCTATTGGTCGTACATGTTTTCTATGCTATTGATTAGCTCTATATCACAAAATGAATATTTTTTAAAAAATTAAAATAAAGAGTTAATTCCATTTTTGGTCCTAGATTTAAAGATGACAATTCACTTTTAGTTATTTTTTATTAGAACATCCTCATTTGGTCCTAGTATTATTGTGGCATGACCAATTTTACTCCTTCGACAACAAAATTGTTGAAATATCGTTAAATACAAGTATTTCAATCATTTTTATACAAAGTATGTTGAACTGTTATATTTTTTTATGTTTATTTGTTTGAAAACATTCATAATTGAATATCGAAATGTTATTGTATTTAACGATATTTAAACTGATTTGTTGATAAAGGACAAAAAATGGTTATGTCACAATAATACTAGGACCAAAAGTGGATATTCTAATAAAAAAGACTAAAAGTGGATTGTCACCTATAAATCTAGGACCAAAAATGGAATTAACTTAAAATAATAAAACATGAAAAAACAAAAACAAACAAAATATGCAATATTCATAATACGTATTAGTTCAATTATCTCTAACTTCAGGCTGTGTTATGGGACTATAAAATCTATAAATTCCTTTTAAATTTAAAACTTCAAGCTTTTGCATTTTACTCCATATCTGTTAAAGTTTTTATTAAAAAATGAAATAACCTGATCTTGTTTCTTTTGGCTTGATATTGCATTACGTGGTTATAAAGTTTAAAAATTCCTTTTTTAACTTAAAATTTATAATTTCAAGTTATTATGTGATGGAGCCATGAAAATCCTTATACCATGGACCAAGGTGCACTGGGAACTGAACTCTGGTGTATGCGTGTGTGTCTTATATTGTGAGTTTTTATATCTTGTGTTATGAAATTTTATACCTTAAGAATATATGAAATTTTATACCTTAAGAATATATGAATTTTATACCTGAAACAAATTAATAATTGTATCTTATGTTATGAATTTTTGTGTCTTGTGTTGTGAAATCCTGTGCATATGAACACAAATTATGTACCTAATCAAATTTAAAAAATAATTGAATATATATCATGTATATGTGTCTTGTACTGTGATTTTTGTGTCTTGTGTTATAAAATTTTGTACCTTACCAGTATGAATTCTGTATCTCGTCATTTCGATCTATGGTCCATAATGCTATTTGGACCCTTGTTCATGATATAAATTGTCGAGCCGGCAAGTTATATCATGGACCATGGTCGACATATAGCATTATGGACCCTGGATTGAAAAGACAAGGTACAAAATTCATATTCGTAAGGTACATAATTCCATAACACAAGACACAAAAAATCACAACACAAGATACATACACATGTCATATATATATTTACTTCTTTTTTTTTTTCAAATATAATTTAGGTACATAATCATAGGCATGAAATTTCACTAACACAAGACCCATAAATTCATAACATAAGACACAATTACTGATTTGTTTAATGTACAGAATTCATACTCTTAAGGTACAGAATTATATAATACAAAACACAAAAACTTACAACATAAGACACATACACATGCAGCAAGGTTCACAGTGCGTCCATGGTATAAGGATTGAAAGAATAGCTACGCAAACAACACCTACCCAAACTACCTTAACATTTATACAAATGGGAATAGTAAACAACGCTTATTAGTGAAGCAGGTTGGGGTAACGACTAATGTTGAAAAAATTACTAGGCGCCCGATTTTTTTCTTTTAATTTTTAAATTTTTTTTAAGAGTTAATAATTGTAAAGTGTTTAATACTTTAAGTTTTTAATAGTTAATACTTAATACATTAATAGTTTGACAATAAATATGTAAAATTATTAAAATATTAAATATTAACCTAAATACATAATTACCTAAAGAACATCTATAAGACTATAATTGATTAATTTAATTGTAAATTATATACAACTTTAAAAAATTAAATGTTCAAACACAATTTCACAAAGACAAAAAGCCCCAAGTCACAACTCACAAGTCATAAGTCATAAGTTCACAACTCGCAACTCACAAACTATCAAACAAACTTCCAAATCAATCCATAATAAAATCTAGACTCTCCATGCAAACTCCAGAAGTCCAAATTAAAAAAATCATCAAATCAATACAAAAACTTCAAGTATTCAAATTTCAAAACAAAGTAAATACCAAACAATAATAATAATGTCAAAGTGTTCATCAAATTCAACTTTCAAGGTTTTCTTCTCTATCTAATCAAAATTAAATTTACTACCTTCGAGTACTACTGACTCACTCCCTTCTATGTGGGAGTGTAAACCGGGTGCCACTAGACCACAGGGTCTTTGGCAAGTAGTTAAAAACTTTAAATTTTTAACTATCTAAGCCTGTATTACAGAGGCTAAGCCTCAAAGCCTCTGTAATAGAGGCTTAGATAGTTAAAAACTTAAAGTATCAACTATCAAGTAGGTAACTTCTAAATAAAATAACTAAGTAAAGTAAACAAAAATTAACTAACACTTTCAAATGTTCTCCAATTCCTTTCATATCTCGAAGAACTTGAAATAAGAGATAAAATCTTCATTGTTAGTCTTTTCAAGTTGGGGTTTCCACACCAAAAGTTTACCACCACATTGCTACATCAAAGTATCAAAGATTCAAAATTAGTATTAAATAAAATTAAAGCAATAAAAATATATTAAATATGTTGCTACATCAAAGTATCAAAGATTCAAAATTAGTATTAAATAAAATTAAAGTAATAAAAATATATTAAATATGTATTAAAATTTAAAATTTTAAAAACAAAAACTAGTATTTTACTATTTTATTTACCCGGATCATATTGCTCACCATTAGACTCACATCCTTTTACCGCAATCGATTTCCTAAACATGTCATCTTTCATCTTATACTTGGGCAATTCTTCCTTTAATATCTTGTTTTGCATTTCTATATCACCAAAATAATGTCTCGAGGAACTCAACCCTTCCAATGGAAACATCATCATCCAAATGAAGTAGAGGATCCTTATAATGGTGATAAGGATTCAACAAGAAAACCATCAAATGAAGAAGGGTGTCTAGCCTTTTTTACATCTTCTCTTCAATTATTCTAATAATAGGCTCATTGTTTTTTTCAACTCCATTCAATGCCTTCTTAATGTCTTCTTTGGCTTGCATAAGCTCACCATAAACAAATCTCATTTAAGGTTTTTTATCCTTAAATGGGATAGCTACGTCAAAGGTTCGTTTCGACATACTAGGTCCCTCATTGGGCCTACATAAAAATATATTTTTAAATAATGATGTATTTCTTGATTCTATTATCGTGTTCTTATGTAGGTCTGGATTATGGGACTCGTGTAATAAGAACCGATTGACACCGTTGTTATGTGCATAGCCAATAAATATACAGTCCACCATCTTAGGACCTATATTTATTTTCTTAAGTGTTGGCTCAAACACTTTGGCAAGACACCCCACACTTTCAGGTATTGGTAGGACGGCTTCCTACCTTTCCGTAGCTCATAAGGAGTCTTATCAAGCTTCTTGCGGGGTGCCTTATTTAAAAGGTAATTACTTGTCAAAATCGTCTCACCCCACTTATTTTGAGGTAGGTCCGAACTTATAAGCATTGTATTCATCATATATTTTAATGTGTGATTATTGCATTCGACAATACCATTCGACTGAGGTGCATAAGATGTTGTGCACTTGAGCACGATACTAACACTAGCACAGAAGTCACCAATAGGTGCTTTGTACTCACCACCTCTATCACTTCTAACCTTCTTAATCTTAGGATTAAGTTGGTTTTCAACTTCATTCTTATGAAGAATGAACTTTTCTAAGGCTTCATCTTTGCTTTTCAGCAAATACACATAGCAAAAACGTGTGATATCATCGATATATGTGATAAAACATTTATTACCATCTCTCATTTGTATCGATTTAAAATCACACAAATCATTATGGATTAGTTCAAGTGGTTCAGTTTGTCTTTCAACCGATTTGAAATGTGCCTTAGTTTTGTCTCAACACGAATATCACATTTGTTATTTGTGTTAATTTAGAACGTACGAATATGGTTCATGCTAATTAATCTATGTATAGAATTAAAATTAACATGACCTAGTCTACTATGCTATAAATTGGAAGACTCAAACAAGTAAATAAGATTAACTTTGCTTTTGTTCATGATAATAGACATTACATTGAGCTTAAATTGCCAATCAAGTACATAACCTTTACCAACAAACATTCTTAGTTTTGACAAAACTACTTTATTTGTCTGACTCGAATACTATACGGAATCTATGCTTATTTAGCAACGAACCGGACACCAGATTCTTTCGAAGCCCTGGAACATATAGGGATAGTAAGTTGTTCAACATCTGTTCCTTCTCGAAATCATCTTCAAAATCACCTTGACACGACTTCCATGGTAGATTGAGCATATTTTCTCATCCACGCCTTTTCCTCTTCAACGGATTGGAATGTGCTAAACATCCCACGATTACAACAGAGATGCCTTGTTGCACATGTATCGATGAACCACTCGCGCTGGTTAGAGCCCATAAAGTTCACCTCTGTCACCATGTTTAAAATAATGATCTTGGTTTCTTTCTAACTGCCTTCACCAATAACATTGACTTTAAAACTCTTGTTTTTCTTCCTTGGAGCCTTGCAAAAAGATGACTTGTGGCAATTCTTCCCATAGTTGAAGCATTTTCCATGAAACATGCTCTTAGAAACGCCTTCCTTTAAACCTAGCTTCTGCTTGTCATTCTTGGCATTTTTGGAGCGTTTATCGTTTAAGATAATTCTTGAAGTCCTTCCAACCTGGAGGCAACAAGTGGATAATGCAACATTGTTATTGTTCGCACCGTTGTTGTTGTCACCCCCATCCACAACTACCCATTCGTTACGTACCTACCACCCTTTTTCAAAGTACATGAGTGCACACCTAGGTCTCTGTAGATGCACATGGAGCACTACGCCCTATTTTCTTGTGTATTCTTTTTGAAGCAAGGATGCACATATAGTCGTTTAGCTCCATCTGCCCCATGCATCTTGTCGGGTATCACCACCACTCCCCACCCCCTCACATTTTCGCTAGCTCTTTTGTCCTTTTGGTTTCACCTCACCCGTAGCGGTATATTACAGGTGTGTAGACATATTCCTTTTACAGGTGGCGTCCAACCGGAGAAGGTTGGTCTCCTTCTCTAGTAGTGGAGAAAGCGACCAAGTTGGTCGCTATCTCCGTCTACAGGAGATGGCGACTGGTCGCAATCTCCAATCTATCGGAGATGGCGACCAACTTGGTCGCCTTCTCAACTGCCGGAGAAGGCGACCAAGTTGGTCGCCTTCTGCACGGCCAGCCGAAGAAGGCGACCAGCCTTCTCCGACCGGACGCCACCCGCGACCGTCACCGGTGGTTGATGGTTTAGATTATTCACCGAAACTTCGCTGGAGCATCGCCGGAATTCTAGTTGACCTGCTATTACAGGTCACAAATAAGTTAAAGGGCTTATTTGCTCCAAAATAACAAGTTTGAGGGTCTAATTGGAGCTTTTTGAAGTTGTAGGGCCTAATTGCATAATTGAGTATAGTTTGAGGGTCTATTTGACCCTTAATGCATTGGACCACACAATACAATCTGAACTTAAATGAAAGTTGACAACAACATACAATACCTTAGCAACTAAGGTTTCTCTTTTAATTTTTTGAACTATCAAAATCAAGAAAATTATGATGTTAGGATCATAAATAGCTTGCTGCATTAATTACTCAGAAATAGCATTTCAATTCAACTATAACTTAAATTTAAAAATCAGAATATGCATTTAATAAATTGGGAATTTTGAAATTCACTTCTCTCTCTTGAAGATAATACAAAACTAGCCTGCACAGCCTTAGCCCAGTGGTTTAGTATGCAGTATTTAGGAGAAGAGACCAAGATTAGAAACTCGACAACGGTAGTGTGCACATCGGCATTTAGCCTTGTCTGCTAATCTACTGAGTTACAGTTATTTACCTCATCTCACATACTCTATCGAGCTAGGTAGGGGGGCTTTTAGGGTTGGAATTCAACTTTTTGCAAGAAGATAATACAAAAGTAATTTTGGGGCAAAACAAAACTCGGATTCAGTCTAATGCAACATTAAAGCTATCCCATCGCTAACATATATTGGCTTTATGATTTTTGGGCAGTCAATGCCTGGCCAACACAATAGTTAAAATAACGAGTATATGAGAAAAATATAGAGAAAATATATGTAGAGAATAAATATAGTGTATTGCTCAGAATTATTTGTCCCCTTCCTATATATGGGAGGCTTATTTATACATATTTTGGCACAAGTCACTAATTTCTTCTTGGGCCGGTCCATGTGACCTAGGCCCCTTTGGTTGATTGGCCCATCCAATCAGCCCAGTATACCATCCATCATCCAATCCCCCCCCCCACCCAACCCCACACCACACTTCATTGAGATTTCGGAAAGTCGATGTCTCAGGAAAGTAGATTAATCTAGAAATTCATAAAGGACATAAATTCCCAATCAGTTAGTCCGACCCATATGCTTGGGGCTTGAGGTAGCCTCCCAATTTGATATGTAATAATAATACATAAAATTTATTATTATTATTATTATTATTATTATTATTATTATTATTATTATTATTATTATTATGTTTTTGGGTTGACTAGTCAACATGCCTTTTTCTCCCTTTTTTTTTTAAAGAGTGGCCAACCGGTCCGGTATACCCCGTCGGGAGTCAGCAAGGTCGTTTTTTCCTCGTCAGTTTCTTCCATGAATATCTGATGGTAGCCTCGAAAAGAGTCCATGAAGTTGAGTAATGCACAACCAGAGATCTGATCGACCGGTTGGTCTATCCTGGGCAATGGAAAGGGGTCCTTGGGACACGCCTCGTATTAATACATATTTTGGGCTAGGAGCCCTTATAAGGAATAGAAATCCTAGACTGCCTCGTATTGGTAGTTATTATTACATTGGGAATAATAAGCCCTAATCCTACTACATTAGGAATAATAAGTCCAATCTTTGTTACATTGTGAATAATGAGCCTAATCCTATTAAGCTATAAATAGGCCCAAGTTACTCAATCCTTCTTGGGGAGCAACTTGGGCCGATCTATGTAGCCCAGGCCCCTTTGGTTGATTGGCCCGTCCGGTCAGTCTAGTATACCTTCTGACGGTAAATATGTTACCGAAGTATATTAGGAAAGAAGTGGAGAAATTGTATTGCTATATTTACAATATTTTCAGAGCGTGTGCCCCCTCTGTTGTGACATGGGCTCATCCGTTATACTATATACTTGTAACAGTTACAATAATTTCGCAAAGGCCGGCCTCCTATTAAGTGTAACGTCTAGCTCCTTAGTAATTATTATGCGCTCCCCTCCATAATTGTTTTGGCCCTCCATAACTCCTATGGTGCTCCTAATAAATGTTCTCTGCTTGGCCGTTACAATGAATGTGTTAATTTCTTTGACTTCTGAGTCTAGTGTCCTGTCGTCACCATCCATCAATAGCAATTCAGAATAAAATAAAGAATAGAAGAAAGTGAATAGATTATTTCTCTCCCCCAATCAAAACAAAATAAAAGAACAAAATTGTTCACACAGGCTGTTGAGATAATTCTTGGGTGATAGATTGTAGGGAAGGACATGTGATTAGAGTTCTGCCAGACACAATATGAGAATTACACTCAATGTAATGGACCATGATGGAATAATTACACATGGATTCGGAGCGAGATAATACGGAGCGAACCAAGTTCGAAGCACCGAGACCGGACTCAGTTGACTTGGATGACCAAGCTCCGTGCTTGGTCAAGGGGCCGGCCAAGGCAGACCTCTCCAACCGAGGTCGCCCATCCCGGCTGGAGTCGCCACCTTGGCCGAGGTTGGCTTTGGTCAGGGTCTTCCCTCGGCTGAGCCCGTCACTTGGTCGAGCTCCCTGCTCGGTCGAGTGACGGGGTCTTCATATGTATATATATATACATATGTATGTATGTAAACAAGACGCAAAAGCAAATGGCAATGGTGAAGTAAAAGAGCAAGCACGTGAGGTCTTAGTCGACCTATAGGTATCGGTCGAGCTCTTAGTCTTGGCCAACCTCATGATCTTGGCCGAGCTCGTGGTCTCGACCGAGCTCGGCTAACCCGCGAGGGTGGCTGACCTCATTCCTTTAAAAGACCTCGTGTCTTTTACAAGCCTTTGAGCTTCAAAACTTGAGCCATAGTGATGCTAATGCTTTGTTTGATGCCTTAGTAACGTTTTAGGCTTTAAACTTTGAACTCAATCAAAGAAACTAAGGTCTTGGAAGACCTCAGACAGCTGGACCCATTCAAGCAAGACAAGTAGATATTCCAAATATGCAAGAAGTTAATCATAAGTAAACCATCAATAACAGAAGAAGTAGTTCAATGAAGAGGTAGTTTTTGTTACATGAGAAGCAAAAAACACAAGTGTTCGACGTGCACAACCAAATGGAAGCAATAAAAAGCTAAAACTACTATGGATCACAAGCCTCCACTTCAACTGCCTGAACGAGGTTGGCCATGCCATCTGGAAAGTGAATCTGATCCAGAGGTGTGTCGGTCTGAGGACTATGTGAGAGGTCGGGGAGCAAATCCGCGGAAGGAGGAAGACCAGTGGTCGAGTTGCAAGGCGAGGTTTGACGAGTCTCGGCGTTTACTACCTCCATGGGCTCGGCGGGAAGCTCTGGATTCGCTAGCTCGGCGAGGAGACCCCATGCCTCGGCGTCAAAAGTCTCATCACTACAGCAGAGGATCGAGTAAATCTCGTGTTGCATATTATACACCCCCACGCCATGCATGAAACTACCCTACAAGGCCACGCGCTCCCTCCTGGCGGTGGTGCTCATCAAACATGTGAAGACCTCCTCTATATGCTCAGCGTTGTAAGTCTTTATGTCGTCCTTAAAGGTATCGGAGCTCAGATAACATAACAACATCGTGGTAAGGGCCTCCTCGTGTGCCTTATTTTCCAAAGCATGCAAAGCAGCTAGCTGAGCATATTGGCTCTCCCAATCCTTGCATGCCTCCTGCAGTTTGGACTCCAACTCTGAGCGCGCTCTCATCTCGGTCTCCAAACGGGCCTAAAGGGTCCCAAAAGCATCTCCTATGGCGGCATAGTGGATGAAGGCCTACATAAAGTCACAAGGTGAGAAATATTACTAAGCAATAAGTGCAAATCACAAGCAAGTGCATACCTCTAACATGGGACGGAAATCAGTACGGCCCTTACACAAGTCCACGTCATGGGGCAAGAGAAAACTCCACGCAATGGCCTCCGGAGGAAGGTCCCTACGAATGAGTGAAATTGAAGGGAGAAAGTCGACGGTCCATCTCTCAGCGGCACAATTAGAGTAGGTGGACCGGAGCGTGAGACCCGGGATCGGTCGAGCGTGCCGGGTTCGACCATGGTGGAGGCCCAGCTTTGCCTCGTGCCTCGGCTGCGCAAGGATGGAGCACGAATTGCTGGGGGTGCGTGGCTACTCTTGTCCATCCTTTATCTCTTGTCGTGACTCTTCAAGTAGCGAACGAGGTCCGCACACGACTCACGGTGCTCGATTATATCTGTTACAAGTAAGAATTGAGCATCAAATATAAATCCGCGATAAAAAGAGAGGGATGAGCAAGGTTCAAACCATGGAAATTAGAGTTGGAAGTTGAGCAAGGCGATGGGGACTCGTGCAACTGGACTAAGTCATCTTCCTCCCCCAAAGAGAGCTTTGTCACTATGACTCGAGGAGGAGGATGATCCCGCCTAAAACTGAGCTCGGCCAAAGCCTTATCAGTAACCAAAATGTCCATTCTAATGGAGTCCTCCTCACCCACAAATGACCTAAGGTGGTCGGCGAGCTTGGTCGTGTCTGCGGAGATCCTATGCCTGCGAAAGTACCCTCCCTAAGGTACTTGGAAGGGAAGGGTTGGACCGGTAGACACAAAGACGAACTTGGATTTCCAATACCTTTTGAAATCCTTAATATCATCTAAGATCTTCATCTTAGCTCGAGCTGAAAAAACCACGAAGCCCTTACTTTGAACGGCCAAAGAGTCGCCCACGTTGAAGAGGAAGTGGAAGAGGTTGAGAGGCGGAGGTGCGCCCACCATTTTACATCTAATGATAAAGGAAACTAGTATCCTATGGGAGTTAGGGCTAGTTGACCTGGAGCTATATGGTAGGTGGAGAGGAAAAAGCAAGTCCTATAGAGAGGGAGGTGAGATGGACACCAAAGTGGCTAGGAAAAGCCTATTCTAGTATATTACCCCCCCCCCAAGAGGAAGAGCCCTAACCTCAGCGGTTGGTCCGACCTCGTACTCATCTAGTTTGGTATGGGATGGTGGGGTTGAGCTTAGTGTGGCGGTCCAAGCGAAATGGGACAGGGACCGCCGTGGTAATTAACACATGTCGCGTCTCTAAGGTACTCATAAAATTTGGGGGATCAAAGGGGACCAAATGCATAAAATTTGGGGGAATAAAGCATAAGTTCGTAGGAAACTCTAAAGAATGAGGGGAAATGACCACTAACCAAACTCAAAGAAGGAATGAGGTGGAAGCTTGGAAGAGAGGAGGCCTCAGCGGATGGTAGTGACGGCTCCGCAACAGCGACAGCTCGGCGTAGGGGTGTGCAAAAATCGGCCGGCCCGAATTACCCAACCGACCTAAAACCCGTAGTGCTATGCGGTGTGGATATTTGAATCCGAATAGAAAAACTGACTCATTTTTCGTCCATTTTCGGTTTGACTATAATCGGGTAGGGTTTGGGAATTTATCACCCGACCCGCTAGAAAACCCGAAATTATATATATAATATATATGTACATATACAATACGGTGTCGTGTGTGTTATGTATATATATTTCTATTTCATCTAGGGTTAACCATTTCACCCCATTTGCGCAGTCACTCCCTTTCGTCCTCCTCCCTTTCTCTCTCAGTCTTAGACGCAACCTAGGGTTTTCCATTTCTCTGATTCTCTCCCGTTATCCACTTCTCCAGACTTCAGTTCTCTATTCTTCTTCTCCATTTCTCTCCACCTCTGTAGTCTTCACCTCTGTTGGGTTACTCTCTACTTCTGTAGGCATCGTAGCCTCGATTCTCAAAAGCGAGTAGGCGACCCCTTTCGAGTTTCGACACCATCTCAGACTCTCAGTCACTGTTTGTCTCTACTCATCTCTATTAGACGCCGATACTGGACGGTGGTGTCATGGTGGAAGCCCCAAACCAGCCAAGCCTTGGTCGTTAACTCGGTGGTGCCGTGGTGGAAGCCAATCAAGCCTGCAGCCATTAGCCATCAATTTTGGCATCAAATTGCTTGAAGATCTAGTTCTTCGGGAAAATATTGGAGAAGACAAGTAAATCAAAAGCCTTTTTAATACTATTCTGTATTTGTGTTGTATTGTGTGATAATGTGAAACCTATTCTATAATCTATATTGTGTTGTATTTGTGTTCTTCACTTATTCTATAATTTGTGTACAAATATGTTGAAATTTTGAGGCTTAATGTGTATATAAGTGATGAGTCACAGGTAGGGGTGGAAATAGGCTAGGCCGAGCCGGGCTTTAGAAAATTAGGCCTGGGCCTGCTATGGAAATCTAAAGCATGAGCCTCGGCCTGAACCTATATGTAGGCTTTTTTTTTAGGCTCAAGCCTGAGCCTACAGTTGGCCTAGCCTAGCCTGAATCCTTTTAAAAAGCCTATTTAACATATAGGCCTTTAAAAAGGCTTCAAAATAGATCCTAAATAGACTTTGAACCTATTTAAGGCATAAATTTTTAAACCTTTTAAAGTATACTTGTAAAAAATTTACAAAAAAAATAATTAAGTTCAAATTTCATAATGAATGACAAAACCAAAAATTCATATTTTATAATACAATATCCAACACCACAAGTTTAATAAGTAAAAGCTCGTAATACAAAATTTAACAATACATTGTTTACTAATTACTAATATTACTACAAATCTCTCTCTCTCTCTCTCTCTCTCTATATATATATATATATATATATATATATATAGGCTAGGCCTGCGGGCTTGTAGGCTAGGCTTTTAAATATAGGCCTAGGCCTATTTAACTAAATAGGCTTCTAATTAGGCTTAGACCTGGCCTTTTTACTAAATAGGCTAGGCCAAGATAGGTCCTAAGTAGGCCAGGCCGTAGGCCCCTATGGAGGGACCTGGCCTATTCCCACCCCTAGTCACAGGCTCACTAAGCCCTAATTTTTTGGGGCTTTCCATATATATGATGAATTTAAACAAATTCTGATATATGGTTTTAAGTTAATGGTAATGGACCCTTAAATTCGTACATAATGTAATTAAAATGTATTTAATTACTGTGTAAGTTGTGTATTTAATCTGGTGGAAGCATGGAAGCTTACTGTAACACCCCCATTTTTCAATACTAATTTACACCAAATTTTGCTTAAAATTTTTTTTTCTTTCTTAATAGTTCACTAACAATATTGCGGAAGCTTTACATACTTAATTGAATAGGGATGCTACCGCCACACCTAATTCTTACTTGATTAGATGCAGGGCTAACCTTAAACAAAATCAATCCATAATCCAAAGACTTTCTAAAAGGAAAAATAAATATTAATAATCCACTATTACATAAATTTTTCTAAGCCTTAATAGTCCACGGGATCTCGGTCTACCGCACTCTCACAGCAAACCACTTCAAACATCACCTGTTACTCATTTTAGAGATTTCATAAACACAACAAGAAAGTAAGGGATTAGCAACACTTGCTAAGTAAGGGACTGCTTGCTGATAAGTGCCAAAAGTAGCCATATTTTAGGGGTCATTTAGGTGTAAAATATGCTATAATAGATGTCCATTAGGCCTAGAAACATGCTAAGATAGGTTATTTTCATTGCATATAGGTCTAGGGACTAATCTTGTGTGTTTTCATATAATTTGCACAATTGTTGCACTTCGCAGGGCATTCCGGCGACACTTCAGTAAAACGGACGTAACCGGAGCTAGGAATGTCCAAATGAGGCGAGATAGGTGGCTATGGAACCGTATTTACGAGAGCTACAACATAGAAGAAGACAGAAGAAGCAAACTTCACCACGCACGCTCACACGCGTGTGAGCGGCGTGGTTGCTTATTGCTTCGCTCCCACGCACGCTCACACGCGTGTGAGCCGCGTGGACGCGACACAGCGCGGAAATTATTAGGGCGAGATTTTGGGGGCTATATATATTCCCTTTATAGGTCTTTTAGATAAGTTCCTAGCAGCCCCCAATAGTTTTAGATCTGATTTCTCCTTCCAAATTCTTCCCCTTTGGATTTGAAGATGAAGATTATGTAGATTCAAGCTTCTTTAGGTATAATTTCTCTTCCTTTAATATAAAGTTTGAATCTTTACTTTATTGCTTTGTTTTCCTTGTTTCTATTTATGTTTATTATGTTAGAGTAGAGTAGTTTGGGTGTGTGTGTCCTTGTTGATCTATGGATTGATGCTTATAATTTGATATTATGATCTTGGTATTGTGGGAGTATGATTGATGAATGTATGGATGATGTTGTTCAATCTTTGCTTCTATTTCCGGCCGGGATAGTTAGTGAACCGAGTGGAAGTGAGAGAGTGCGCGATAGCGACCTCTCACGAGCCCAACTCATCTATATCTCCGCTCTTAATCCGAAAGGATGAGATCCGAGAGGAGTGGTAGGCAAGGTGTTCGATAAAATGCCTCAACCGAATGAGGATTGAGAGTTTGAGTGTGACGCCACTCAATACAAAGACCGTGACTCCCTAGATCAATCCCGAAACCCAATTCCAAGCTACCTACGATAATCAATCCTTTGGTTTAACTTTGGCATGCACCCCTTTCCTTTTACCTTTTGTATTTTTCATCTTATTTTACCTTCAAACCTTTCAACCACCCATGAACAAAACCTCCACCTTTGATTCTTGCAACTCTTACCTTTCAACCTCATGAATGCCAACACGTATTCGGTTCCCATTCGCCATCCTTGAGAGACACGACACTCGGGGAGTCTTGACTCTTCGTTTTATCACCTTCACTCCCACTATACACACAACATCAAAATGGCGACGTTGCCGGGGATGGCAAACGGTCCTTGAATTGTGTTGACATTTTTGAAGTAGATTTGTAAGAGTTCTTGAATTGTTTTCTTTTTGTTTATATTGCTTTTTTATTTTTGTTTGAGAAGTGAGCTTAAATTGCCTTGTATATCTTGTGCTCACTTGCAACTACTTTTAGTTGCAAAATATTTGTTGTTGGCTAAGCTTTGTGCAGGAAATTTTTATTGAAAATCATTTGAAAGCTTGCCAATGTGTGCTCAAATGAATCCCCATGGTTACCCACACCATGGAGGACAATCTTATAGAAATCTTCAACCCCAACCATATCCCTATTACCCCCATTTTACCTATGCTTATCCTCCACCAACATATCACTACCCACCTCCATACCCTTACCCATTTCCACACCATCACTTACCACCTCCATATCCCTATCCATTTCATACATACAATCATCACCCATACCCATTTGAAACACCACCTCCACCTTTCCAAGAAAATTACCCTTCACAATCACCATATTTTCAAGAAATTGACTCATTAAGCTCCAAAGAAATATCCCAAAGCATAGAGAGTAAGCTTGCACAAATGATGAGAACAATCGACCCAAGCTATACTCCCGAGTCAAATTCATTCCCCAATTCCCACCTAAACACCTACTACCCACCTCCATCACAAATTCACAAAGAAAACAATACTACCCATTTCTTTGAAACACCACCCTCTTTCCCAAATTTTACCCATACCAATCCTTGTGATTATATCCCACCGGCCACGGACGAAATCGAAATTCTAAAAGCGAAAATTGATGCATTCACGAGGATGGCCAAGGAGGACACGGCTAATCTAAAAGTCGAAATCAAGAGCGAATTGAGAGTTTGAGTGTGACACCACTCAATACAAAGACCGTGACTCCCTAGATCAATCCCGAAACCCAATTCCAAGCTACTTACGATAATCAATCCTTTGGTTTAACTTTGGCATGCACCCCTTTCCTTTTACCTTTTGTATTTTTCATCTTATTTTACCTTCAAACCTTTCAACCACCCATGAACAAAACCTCCACCTTTGATTCTTGCAACTCTTACCTTTCAACCTCATGAATGCCAACACGTATTCGGTTCCCATTCGCCATCCTTGAGAGACACGACACTCGGGGAGTCTTGACTCTTCGTTTTACCACCTTCACTCCCACTATACACACAACATCACTTGCCCCTATAAAAATATTTAAAATACAAATAATAGTAATTTGATAAGGGAAAAATACTTTACCAATTCCTCAGCTTAGCTGCATTACTTTTTAAAAATATCAATTTTGTAAATATAAGGTAAAGTAATCACATTGAACTTTTCACAATATCATCACTTATAAAATTCCCTTATAAACTTTATTTTTGTGCCTCACTTGCACACCACAAAATACATATGGAAACACATCAATCACACATAAATGGGACAAGGTCCTTTATTCTTAGGCCCTAGTGAACGGTGCTTTCCACACATCCGAACACTTCACATATTTCCCATTTCTAATGGAAACCGGACTCTAACCTTAAGTGTGCACACCCCCGAATGAGGATTCCAAAGCTCAACGGGAAGTTACCAGCCCTAGTAGCCAGGATAAGGTTTCTACTGACTACTCGTAAAATTAGGGTACACACACCCACCTCAACCGGACACACCATAGTGCCCTAGTACCCGAGGATTGTTCCATACGGGCACTCCTCAACATAAATAATTCCAATCACAAGTTCGCAATTTTCACAATTTCACAATTTTACATAGCTTCCATAAGTTTGAAAATCCTTTACTTGACATAAAATTTGCTCATAGGCATCATAATAATTTGACCAAAAATCAATTTACCAAAAATCCCAACTTGGGTTCAAATATTGAATATACCTCAAAAATATTTCCATAAGTTTTAAGAATTATAATATAACATATAATATGGCCTTTTAGGCTCCAAAATAATCACAAAATATTCAATAGCCCAAAATCACACTTTAGCATTTTTAGACGAACTTCCACCAATCAAATAATTTTACAACGGATCAATTGGCTCAATTTCTACCAATTTCATAAGAAAGAGTTTGGATCATAAATACATGCCAAATTGCCCTTTTTAAAACTTTACCAAACTTTCATTTCATACTCAAATAATTCAAAATCCATATTGTGACAAAAACTACACATTTTGTCACTATTAACATACATACGAAGTGTATAATATACATATTCATACAGTATACTAACCATACATATACGGTCAAATACATACATATATCCATAGCAATTAATCACATAAAATTTATTTCTCAACTATATAGATCAAAATTCCTATTGTGGTCCAATCGTACAAATTTGACACTAATTAACAAAACTCTTATAGAAATAAATCTCGCAACGCAAGTACGGAGATACACCACAACAATTATATACATGCCTACGGCTTGCATATATGTAAAAATTTAAATAATACATATAAGTATTGCATATAACCCATATGACATATATTTATAAATTTACACATATGAAAACGTACGTCATTTCTAGGTACATAAAACATATCATCATTCTTATTATTATTATTATAAAAGAAATATAGCGTACGTACTTGATACAACTAATTACATATTTATATAATAAAACCACAATTTGGTAAAGAAAATTTAATTGATCAAATTTACACTTTACATATTTCTATCGCAAAGACTTCGGGTTCAAATATATGAATTTGCACTTCTTGATAGAAAAAGTTTATCACAAGAACATACTAAATCATCTCTTGATAGATAAAATTCCAAATAATGAATACAAACAATTTCATTTGAACTTACACTTGCACCATACCCTCAAACATACAAATATATTCATTCAATAATACGTACACATCCAATCAATACTCATACGTATCTATAAATGAAATACACACAGTACTATTTAATTTTAAAATACTGTTATATATTGCTACAAAATTTTAGACCCAAAATAGTAATTTATTTAGTATTTACATAAAAACATAAATATGATACACAGACGTAAAATATACTACTTATCTATATAAATAAATTATATATATATATATATATATATATATATATATATATATATATATATACATATACAAATAGGATTCTACGTACATAATCATATATCTATATTTTATATATTTATTTATTTCTTTTATAAAACATCGCACCATATACAATTATCTTAAATATAATATTTTTTTTTATTATTCAAAACATCATACATACGTACCTAATATCTACTATACTAATAAGAGCCAAAGAGAGTTAGGCCTAAAATGGGTAGAAAAAATTGCGGTCAAATTATTTAATCAAATGGATCGTTCAGATGAATTATTTAATCAAATAGATGGTTAAGATAATTCAGATTAATATTATTAATAGAGATTACCTAATTTAACCTTACTTTTATGATTATCCGTTAAGTTTTCCGTTAAATATTCTCTTCTCCGTGAATATTCCGTTAACTTTTAACTTACCCATTAATTTTTATAAGAATATTCCGTTAACTTTTAACTTACCCATTAATTTTTATAAGAAAATTCCGTTAACTTTTAACTTACCCATTAATTTTTATAAGAAAGGTCTTTTAACTTTTAACTTACCCATTAATTTTTATAAGAAAGGTCTTAGAACTTTTAACTTACCCATTAATTTTTATAAGAAAGGTCTTAGGTTCGAACCTCATCTCAATCAAATTTATAAGAAAGGTCTTAGGTTCGAACCTCATCTCAATCAAATTTGACATAATTAAGTTTCTCACTCTATTTTAATCTTATTAAATTAAATAAATTAGTAGCTACAACAAAAAATGATACATACGTTTTTCTTTAATTTAGAATTGTGTGTCTACAATACCTTTATTTGAAAAAATTATTCATTATCAAAACATTAAATTAAATAATAGAAATAATTTCATTAGTTATATTGTCTTTATTTTCTCTCATGCAAAGATTCTTTACATTCAAATTTATCAATTGATATTCATTACATTGTCCATTATCTTATTTTTACAATAACTTGTAATTAAATATCAAAGTTATAGTACAAAATAATGTTATATATTTATTTACCAAGTATTTTATAATACTATGAAAACTTTTTTTAAAATAATTTGATGCTAATTATATTAACCACTTGGGGATTGGTTGACAAAGAGAGTACTCAAATAATAACCCAACAAATTGAAGTGGATTCACTCTATTTTACTCTTATTGAATTAAATAATTAAATTAGTAGTTACATCAAAAAATGATACATATGTATTCCTTTAATACCATGAAAAAAATAAAAAAGAATAGTTTGAAATCAATCATATTAATTACTTGGGGGATTTGTTGACAATGAAAGTACTCAAATAACCATTACCCAGCAAATTGAAGCGAGAAACTACCTTTTAATATCTTTGGAATACATAATATTTTAAATTTTCAAATTTTTATTAATTTATTTAATCTTTTTTCTTAAACTAGGGATTTCTTTATCCACAATAACTCATTCAATAATAATGGTTGAACCAAATGAACCCCAAGCAGAACACCTAAAGGAAATTAAAGTCCATAGCTCCTATATCATAATCTCATTGCATGACGTTGTCATATATGCTACCAACAATATCCGAATTGCAAATAACACACTACCAACAAAAAGGAAGATAACAAATAGTAAAGATGAAGACAATGACAATGTTACTCAAAAGAGAATTAAGAACCATTTAGAAAAATTCAAATTAAAAGTAGTATTTATTTAGACTATCATTTTTAGACCACATATTTAGACTATCGATTTTACAAGGTTGCAAACATTTATTTTAGTAATAATTATAATGAATTTTCTATATTATCTTGGATTCATATACTTTGAGTTAGATATTTAAATAAAAAAATTCGACATTCAATTACCCATGTATAAACTTCTCCTATATAATCTTGCATTGATATACTTTTAAATATTTATTTAAATATAAACATTGGGCATTAACCCATTCGCGCAATGCGCGTATAAAACTAGTAAATATGCATAAGAAAGAAATTTTTTTTAAAGGAACTACTGTACGTACATATATAATATAAATACAAATATAAAGTTTATATATATATATATATATGTACTACACGCACACAGTTAATATATATAAATAACAAATAATTTTTTTTTTATATATAAACACCACACGCACGCAATTCATATATATCACAAAAATCAATATTTTATTTTCTCCTATATACAATTCATACGTAACACTCATATATTTATATATATTTATATATGATACACATACAAATACACATATTTTTATTTATTTTATTTTATTTTCTTTTTTTTTTTCAGAGAGATTTATAAAGGTTGTTGAAGCAAATGACAAATTCAAGGTACATAGTTGCAAAGCACATACAAGAAAATTAATGGTGATTTGAAGTGAATATTCTATTTATCATAGATATGATAAGTAAGCACAAAATTAAAGGAAATGTGGAAGCAAATACACGTATTTATAATCGTATATATACAGGAACATAAAAATATATATACCCGTATATAGTAGTGTATATATATACAACTAGCATTGTAGATTAGTCTTTATATGAGTAGACTCGTTTAAAACAATCAATTTTTCAAGAACCAAGTATAATACATCACCACTCATATATTCACTTTTCATAACCACATACATATTGTCAATCATCAAAATAAATTTTTGTTAAAATAAAAGGGCAAGCAATTAGGAGAAAATCCACTTACTTGAAATCGTAGGATACCCTCCTAGAAAATCCTCTAACCTTGATTGAAAGGTCCTACTCCTTCTATGACACCAAGACTTGCCCCTAATTGAATAGCTCGGAAGAAGAAGAGAAGAATTTTTTTTTTTTTTTTGTTGGTGTTTCTCGGCCAAGAAGGGAAGAGAGGAAGAAGAAGAACTTCTCCTTATTTATCTTTGGGTAATGATGGTAGGTGAATGAGTGGTAAATGGTGGGAGTTATAATACCAATTAGGGTTAATGGTCATAAAAGGAATAATGAAGGATTGAGGAAAGTTAGGAATTTTTTGAATATAATTATAATAATATTTGAAATAATAATGATGGTAATACTATAGTACACACATAATACCTGCATCCATATATATAATATAGATATACACGTACACAACATATATATATATATATATACACACAGAATTAGGTTCAGGTGTGAAACTGTGTTATCATGTGAATGTGTGCACTGCTTTTAGCCTTGCATTTTGATCAATCGACGGTAATGATTGCATAGCATATTTGGGTGCACGCAACACCTTGTGCATTGGGTGTGTGTTATCATTTCGTTATTGAAGCTATTAAGGGCATTTTAGTGTTCCGCATTATTCCCCTGTACCCGTGTGTGTTGAGGGTTTTTCCTAATAGTACTTATAGCCTTAATACATACATATATGTACATTATACGTACCACACATATATATAAATATTTATCTACTAAGTACATAGCATAATCTATTCTATTATACTATATATACACACACACCCATTATATATATACTATATATATATACTAATATATATAATACATACTAAATATTAATATGCATATCCATACACGTTGTATATATACTCTATATATATATATATATATATATATATATATATATATATATATATATATAATACATACGAAATATTAATATACATACACTATACATATCATACGCATATATATGTATCACATATAAAATAATTTAAATAAAATTACTATATGTACCAAATAATTTAAAATATAGCATATCATGATAAAATATACTAAATAGTATTATACTATTTAGTCCAAATGAACAGGGTTCATTGTTTCAATGAATATAAACATGAGAGTAGATTTCAATGAACATGGGTTAGGGACCAAATGAACATTGAGGAAGAAGTAGGAATAACTTTGGAATCTCAATGGATAAAATTGGGGCTGAAAATCTCGGGTGTCACACTTACTGTGTAATTGTGTATTTACTCTATAATCTATGATTGTATGAGCCCTAATTTATGGGCAATTCCATGTATATGATGATGAAAATTTGATTATTGATTATTTCATTGTATGGTGGAAGCATAAGCTATTAAGTTGTTAGCTGTATGGTGTAATCTTTTAAATCTATATGTGTTACACTATATGATTGTATGAGCCCTAATTTGTGGGCAATTCCATGTATATGATGACGAAAATTTGATTATGAATTTAAAAGTGAAAGCATAAGCTATTAAGCTGTATGAGTGTATGGTTTAATCTTATAAATCTACTAGTCTTTTCTGTGCGCGATGCGCAAAAACGTATGCCCAATATTTATATTTTAAAAAATAACTTACAAATTCTTACTAATTAAAATCTAAATAAAAAAATTATTTATTATATTAATCCAATATATAATGTCTACAAATGTTATTATCATTAAATAATATAAGAAAAGTTATGGTAGATGCATGTGCATTGTAAAGTTAATGGAAAAGATAACGGAAGTTATAACGGTAAGGGTATTTTTGTCCAAAAAATTATATAGTACAACTCTAAAAACACAATGTACAAAATGATTAGCACTAAAGATATGGACATAAATGAGGGATATAACTTTGATTGAGACTTATTATGTTTTTAGATATGTGGATTGGTGGACGCGTAAGTTGATTAAGTGTGTCTGCTTTAAATGTATAATTCAATATCACTGGCTTTCACTACATGTGTGTGTAATTGCTTTATGCCTTTATTTGGACACTTTGTTTACTGATGCTCATCTTTATAGATGGAAAGCATCAGTGCATCTGGAAACCCTCCCACCTCAACTGAGGAGGAACATGGAGTAGATGGTGGAGGTACTGAGAGAAATCCTCAGCAGCCTATGCATTCTCCTACTATTGTTCCTACAAAGAAGAGGAAAGAGGTGGAGTCTAGATCCAAAGTTTGGGATCATTTTGAAAAGATTTTTGATTCTGAAGGGAAATTAATTAAGGGAAAGTGTATGTACTGTGCAAAAGTTTTTGCATGTAAGAGTAAAAAGCATGGCACTTCTTCCTTGAGAAACAATATGTTGGGCTACCTAAAAAATCCTCATTTTAAGGATCCAAGGCAGTCCCTTCTCACATTCAATGTTGTTTCTACCTCTAGAACAGAGGGTTATGAGGGGGTTATGGGGACTTGGGTTTTCAACCAAGAGGCTATTAGGAGAGCATTGTGTGAGATGATCATTGTAGATGAGCTTCCCTTTAGGATTTTTGAGGGAAATGGGTTTAGGAAATTCATTTTAGTTACTTGTCCTAGGTTTCAAATCCCTTCTAGGTAGACAATTTCTAGAGATATTTATCAGATTTACCTAGATGAGAGATTGAGCCTTAAGAAGCTATTAAGGGTAACCACTCAAAGGGTTAGCTTGGCCACTGATACATAGACATCTGTCCAAAGGATAAACTACATGTGCATTACTGCACATTTCATTGATGATCAGTAGAAGCTTAACAAAAAAATGATTGCCTTTGTCCCAGTTTTTCTCATAGGGGGGAGTGCATAGCTAAAGCCCTCTTCAAGTGACACATCATTAGGGTTTTTCAGAAGAAAGTTGTTGTCTTGGGGTAGTTCTTCTGTTAGGGTTCAATACATGCACATGAGGTGCATAGCGCATGTTCTGAATTTAGTGGTGCAAGATGGATTGAGATTTGCAGATCTTTCTGTTAAGAAAGTTAGGGATGCAGTTAGATGGGTAAGGAATTCACCTGCAAGACTCAAGAAATTTAGAGATCTTGCTGATCTTATCGGGGTGGAAGCCAAATCTGCATTGTAGCTTGATGTTCCTACAAGATGAAACAACACATACATCATGCTGAACATTGCCATTCAATACCAGAAGGTTTTTTTTAGGCTTATGAAGAGAATGATTCCTCATTTTCTGCTGACTTAGATGATTCTGTTCCTATTTTTCTGGATTGGCTTTCTGTTAATAGCATAGTCCTCTTTCTGAAAGGCTTTATGAGATGACTGTAAGAATATCTGGTTCTCTTTATGTCACTTCAAATACTTTGTTTTATGAAATTTCTTATTTGGGATGCATGCTGGATGATATGGTTAGATCTGATACAGGCTGTGAAAAGGTAAACTGATTTGTATGTGTGTATTTTTTCTAAGATTTATGTGTGAATAATTGAACATGTTTCTTATTTCAGTCTATGTTTTTGCGTTCTTTCATTTTATTTTGTTTAGGCAATGGGGTCCCAAATGAAACAAAAGTTTGAAAAATATTTGGGAGATCCAGAAAAAATGAACTTCTTGATATTTTATGCCAATATTTTGGACCCTAGGAATAAGATTGAGTATATGCCTCACCAATTTGCCCAGTTATATGGTGAAGAAATAGGCAAAGCATGCTTTGCAAAGGTTCAAGAGGGAATGGTTGAGTTGTTTAATGACTATGCAGCCACCTACAGTGTCCCCTCTGTGCAGCCTGCATCCTCTACTGTGCAATCTGAATTTGTTCATCTCTATTCTCAAACTACAGTTGGAAAACCTCAGTCTAGACTAAAAAGCCAATCGAAAAAAAAAACAAAAAATGGATATTGGTGGAAGCAGTAAGCATACTGAACTGCAGATTTATTTGAGTGAAAATTTAGTGGAATATTAAGAAAATGTAGAATTTGATGCGCTTAGGTGGTGGAAGCCTAACTGTGAGAGGTTTCCTATTCTCTCAAAAATGGCAAGGGATGTGCTAGTTGTTCTCATATCCACAGTTACCTCAGAGAGTGCATTCAGTACTAGTGGTAGGGTATTAGATGCCTTTAGGAGTTCCTTAACTCATAAAATTGTGAAAGCCCTAGTCTGTGCACAGGATTGGTTGAGGGCACCAAATCACCCAATCTCTATTGAGGAAAACTTGGATGAGGTTGAAAGGGTACAATTCTTAACTTTCTAAGTTTCTATACCTTTTATTTGTATATGTTTGTTATTTGTTAATGATTTTATATATCTTTTTGTGCAGAATTGTCCACTGTAGCTGGTTCAATTCTTCACTCAGTTCTGTTGGAACACTGCCCACAATTGCTGTAATACATTTATATAATTTTTGTTTTACACTTTGATCATTACTTTATTTTGATTGCTAATACTGTAATATATGTTAATTGTTGAGTGTTGAGGGCTTTGAGACAATCAGAGTGTTATAGTGTTATTACTGCTAAGTGGCTTGGTAACATTTTTGTAAATGTTGCTACCCTTAAGCAGTTAGGCACTTGCCACTTAGGTCTTGGGTCTTGGCCTCTCATTGACTCTAGTAAGTGGTAAGGACTAAGGATTGGTCTCTGTGAAACACAACCCTAATTTTGCCAACGGAGTTCTAGTGTATCACTCTCTTAGTCTCCTTTCATCTCCTAAGTTATTGTTTTTACTCTTTACTTTATATTGAGTTATTGATTAGTATTTTACTAACTTCATTTGTTGATTATGGCTATGATGATGCTTCCACATTGTCTGAATCAAAAGACTTTGGATTTTGTATGTTGCTATGAGTTTTATTCCAAAACTCATGTAGCAATTTGCCTCCAACTCTACCTTGATATGAAAAAAAAAAAAAACCAATCTGAGCGTTTCTTAATTTCTTAGCAGAACTATAATTCCTTAGTTCTTTTATTTAACTTCTGTTTGTCTTTAATTGACTAATGATTTAAATATGAGAAGGAAGAGGATGGGTGTTGAATGAATTATTGTAACCCCTCACCTATTCCAGTAAGATTAAGGTTCGAAAAATATTTCTTTAGGCTATAACATTCATGAGATGATCTCCCGATGCCTCAAAAGAATTATTATAAGTAAGGACAGTTAGTAATAAGTTGCGATCGTACGTCCCGGTCACGAACCGTAAAAATTTTAGGAACTAGTATTCGGACCCGTTTGTCCTAGGAAATGGATTTTTAGACACCATACTATTATTCTGGAATTTTCTATTTAATTAGATTGGCCCATAGCAGCAAAAATTTATTTGTGATCGTATATCGCGAAACTTCGCGGTGTACCGAACCTAGCCCAATTTTGAGTTTTAGACTGGAATAAATTTTTGGTTTCGAAAATTATTTGAATTAAATTAGTTTCTACCGAGAGTTCATCCGATTTAATCCCAATCAGTCTAAGCTAAGATATTTTCCAAGACCAAACCATAGGGAGGTGACACTTGTCACAATTTTATACCACATATTAGGGTGGACTAGTCAACCAAGTGGATCAAGATCATAAAGCCAATTTTTTTCCCCATTTTCTTCATGTTGGCCGAAATCTTCAAGGAGAGGAGAGAGAGTGAGATTTTCATCTTCTTCTTCAAGCTTCAACACTCCGCCAAGAATCTCTACACAAGTCTCAAAATATTCGGTAAAACTTCAATTTTATTTGGTAGATAGCTTTATTTTCCCTCCTAGAACATGAATCTATGTTAAGATTTCTTAAAATCATGTGTTATGTTGTTGATGGAATTTTAGGGTTTTAAGGTGAAATTGGGGAAAATCAACTACAAGGATCTTCTACGGAATTAGAAACCCGGTTGAGGTAAGGAATCCCTTTAATTAGTTGAGGTTGTTTGAAACTAGATAATTGATAGCTTGGTTGAAATATGATGAGTCTAGGTGGAATTTTTTGTGTACATGATGTATGTATATATATATATGTAATTGCATTTTCATAATGCATATGTACAAAATGTTGTGTCGGAATGAGGTGGTTGTTAATGTGCCTAAATACTTAAGTTAAGTATACTATGTATATTATGCATATATATGAAAAGTATGTACGTGTAGTATAGTATATATATATATATAAATTTATATATGTGTATTATGTATATATATATGAAAACCGTATATATATATGTACATATATGGGTATGTATGTATTAATAAAATGTCACATTTTGTGTATAGTATATGGTATGTATAAACCATAATTATATATGTTGTTAGTAAGAAGAGTAATACTATGTAGTTAGGCATATGTGTTATGTAGGTTGTGTTACATATGGGTGAACTTATAAATAGTATAAGGAAGTGGCATTTTGTGCTTGTAAAGAATAAATATATGTTATGTGTTATGCCTATGTTGAAGTTGGGAGATGTATATGTTATATGCATTGAGATGTATGTGTCAAATATGAGAATTATGTGAAAAGTGTGGGGTTGAAAGTGTAGAATTGTTACACTTGAATTACCATTGTGAAAGGTTGTTAGTGGATTATCCAAATGTTTTGCAAAAAGAAAAGGAGAGTTTTTGAGTTGGGTTAAAAGGGAGAATTAATTCCGAGTATTGGAATTGACCCAAGTATGTCCAAATTATTTTCAATGCAAGAAAAAGGAAAAGAGTAGAAAAATGTTTTCAAACCTTAGTTTTAGTAAAAGTGGTGAAGGATCTTGTTAACCACGGAATAAAGATGAGCTTAAAGTGCCTATTCCGCATGGTAATTATGTGTATGATCAATCATACTGTGGGCGAAGTCTATTCGCCGAGTACTATATCACCCGGAAGGAAAAGGTACTCCTACGGGGGTGTGCACACTTAAGTATAGTCACTCTATGTTCGGGTAGGTGTCGTTCTTATGAACCTAGTGAGGCTAGCTAGGAATCGTTCCAACGCTCCTATAAGTCCAGGGGATCAGTATTAGACCGGGCGATGACCACTAAACCCGAGTTCAACGATCCAAGTGGTCAAAAGTGGAGAAAGAACTCCAAAGGCCTCACACTTTCTATCTAGGACTAAGTGGAATTTTGAAATGTGAATGTAGTTACGCTGTAGCTACGGGAAAGAGAGATGTAACAAGTTTTTAAGTACCCAAAGGTTGTGGGTGATCTCTCTCTTTGTAAAGTGAAAAGTGATGAGAATCTCATTATGAGGGAAAGGTTTTCTACTAAGGTGATTACAAGCAAGATGGGTGATTTATGCTTTCTACTACTTACTAGTATGCTTAATTGTTTAACAATATATTATTGGGTACGTAAATGCTTACCAAATGACCTTGTTAAGAGGGAAAATGATATGAGACATTATTGAGTTTTGCTCATAATGTATGCAAGTTGCTATTTATAACTGTTGCAGGTAGAATCTTTACCGATGAGTAAGGTATAGGGTTATCTATGTAACAATTTTTACAAAACCTTTATTTCGTTTTGAATGACCCATGGATATCCTTACTTAGCCGTCGTGCTAACTACACTTCACCGTGTTCCTAACAGATGCAGTCTAGCGTCAGTTCCTACAGCCCGGTGAACTCCGAAAGTTCACCAGAGTATGTTTGTCAGGGCATGGATTATGACGTGTACATACAGATGATGGAGGGTGATGACCCATATGCACCTGGTTATGCTCCGGTAGCTCCCGTCAGCCCAGATACTCCTGTAGCTCCGTCGGCCCCTTTTGTTTCTTGCCTTGTTATGGATGAGGTCCAGGCTCCTTATGGCTTTTACCCCATAGAGCCTTTAGATGGTAGCGATCCCCTTGAGTTCATAGTGCACTACCCTCACCCTTGGGACCCTAGCCCTCGGGACTATTGGGAGGAGTGGTCGATGATCATAACCACCTCTCGGTTTTTGGACCATATTACCTGGTATGATAGGGAGTGGCACCTGGTTTGGGGAGAGTTCACCGGCCCCGTGTACCGCATGATGGACTAGATGTCGAGTCCTTGGGAGTTTTTGTGTACATACTTTTTGTAGCCTTAGTGATGGCTAAGCATAACTAGTTGGGTCGTAGTTGAATCTAAATCTGTGTTTTGGCCCGAGGGGCAATCTTATGTATGTATAGTTGCAAGAATATATATTTTGCTTAATGAAGCTTTTCCAGTTGATATTATAAAAGTGCTTAAGTATCTGTTGGGTGATGGTTGTGGTTAGAAGAGTTCTCTTTAGCCTGTGCACCTAGAGTGAGGTTTATCGCGGAATGATAGAACTCTCTCTCTAGGTGTGGCGGTAATGCCTCGGATGTACGGGAAGGTAGGTCCGGGGTGTTACAATTATGAATGAATGTTGATTGATTGCTGAAACGTTGAGTACTGTTAGAGGATTTAGGTGGCAGGTGAGAGAATCACTCTCACACCTTAGAATTGGATATTTGAATTATGTGGCTCAATTCAATCTTTAGCTTGTATAAATAGCTCTTTCTCCCTGTACATTGAACACACAGAAATATAGAAGAACACACACTAGAATTCAAACCTATTCATTGTTTAACATGGTATCAGAGCGGTGAGTGAATGGGTAATGCTCAGGGGAGGACGACGACGCCAGGAGGAGGAGTTGCACCGCCATCGGAGCTACCACGCGCTGCCACGCACCGCCACCACGTTCTGCTCGGAGACTCACGCGCCAGCGCGTGAGTGGTTTTCCGACGTCGGATTGCGACGACGACTCTGCCCTGCAACTCGCCGTGGAGAGGAGACCCTTCTTGGGTAGAGGTTCGTGAAGTGTTGTTGGTGTTTGAGCAAAGGACGTGTGAAAGTAGTGCGCTGCCAGTAAACTACCAGTACGTAATATTGTCAGGTGTGGTTTTTCTTGTGTTTTTTATTTGTTATGGCTGAAGGGAGGAACATTACGTGTAATATTGTATCGACGCCGTCCAATTTTGGAAAATGGAAATTTTTGGTTCAAATTAATTTAGGGGGTATGGGTAAAGATGAACACTTGACTGAAACTTGCCCAACTAGTGCAACAGTTCAAGATTGGAAAAAGGATGATAAAGCTTTGTTGTCCCGCATGATAAATTGTATTGATAGGAAGATAATTTTATCCTAACAACACTGCAAAACTATGAAGGAGGTTTGGGAGTTGGTAGGTAAATGGTTTAGTGGGGCAAACAATCTGAGGAAATTATATCAGTTGTCCCAAGATGTTCATCGTCCATCTCAAAACGGACGAGACATCCGGTATTATTATGATTTTAAGAATGTGAGTGAAGCCTTATGTACTACTATGCCGATCACGGACGACGTGAATAATATGAAAAAACAGTGTGATCAATTACATGTGTTCAGCTGGATTTCGGGATTGGATAAGGAATATGACATCCAAAAGTCCCAATTGCTCGGGAATAAGGAGTTGGGTTCAATAGACCAAGTCTTTACTATGGTCCAGAATGCATCCGGTACAGATGGTGGTGTATCGAAGAAGCATGTTTTCATGTCACAGGGAGATAACGGAGGCGCAAGCGCCAGTAACCGCTGAGGACGGTTCCCAGGACGTGGTGGCTTTGGTAGAGGATGTGGAGGACGAGGGGGTCCAAGGGTTTCTTACAACTGTGGAGAACCCGGGCATCTACGCAATCAATGTCCGAAACCTCTTCGGCAACAGAGATTTGCTAACTCTGTGTCCAAACCAGAAAGTAATGTAGTTGTGATAACGGACGAAGAATTGGCGATGTTTAGACAATTGAAGGTGTCTTCCTCATAGCCTCTAGTCGATCAAGAGGCATTATCGTCTTCCTCAGCCTCGTTTGTCCAAATAGGTAATCCTATTGCTTGTGTCTCCTCCGCGTCTCGACAATGGGTCATTGATTCAGGAGCCAGTGACCATATGTCAAGTAATTTAAATGTCTTTTCCAAATATTCTCCCTTTCAGTCTGGTACTACAATTACTCTAGCAGATGGTTCATCTACTTCAGCTATGGGTAGAGGCAATACCAGTATAACCCCCTCAATGTCTCTCACCTCTGTGTTATAACTTCCGAAGTTTCCATTCAATTTATTGTCGATAAGTCAAATTACCCAAAACCTAAATTGTTGTGTCCTGTTTTTTCCTAGTTATTCCTTATTTCAGGATCTTTCGACGAAGGCGATTATTGGTAAGGGAAAGGAATCTAGTGAGTTGTATGTGTTGGAACAGTTTTCTCCTGAAAGTGCTCCAGTCAGTTTGTTGGGTAGTATATCTCCTTTCTAGTTGCATTGTCGGTATGGTCACTCACCTTTATCTACTTTGAAGAAGTTATGTTCGGGTTAAGAGTCTCTATCTGTCTTACAGTTTGAGTCTTGCGAATTTGCTAAACATTGTCGGGTGCCTTACCCACCAAGAGTCAATAGGGTAGAATCTTTATTACAGTTGGTTCATTCAGATGTATGGGGGTCGTGTCGGGTACCATCTCGGTCTGGGTTTAAGTACTTTGTAATCTTTGTAGATGATTTCTCTAGAAACACTTAGTTATACCTCATGAAATCTAGAGATGAGTTATTCGAAATTTTCTGTAATTTTTGTTCTATGGTCAAAACGCAATTCAATAAAGTGGTTCAAGTTTTGCGAAGTGATAATGGGACTAAATATTTTTCCCGTATGTTTTCTAATTATATGAGTCAAAATGGGATGATACACCAGTCATCGTGTGTAGGCACTCCCCAACAGAATGGGGTGGCAGAACGTAAAAACCGTCATCTGTTAGAAGTTGCCCGAGCCTTATTATTTCAGATCAAAGTTCCCAAAGTGTTTTGGCCAGATGCTTGACAACAACTTGCGTGCATAGGGTGAAATGTCAAAAGATATTTATGTTAAAACGGAAACTCTGTTACTCCCCAAGTGTCAATCTCGAAGGAGGGACGTGGAGGTGTGTCAAACATTCGAGAGTTTACTTGATTGGATCATGCATAGGACTCGAGTGTGGTGAAGGGTGATTTGTGAGTGAAGTAGTTCATTGGTTGGTTTGAGTGCAAGAGAATAGTAAAGTAAAAGTGATTTTGTGAATATGTAAAAGGGGTAGGGATTGGATAGTGCTCATGAATATTGCATAGTGAGAGTCTAAGGTCATAGATTAGGATTGCTAGGATATTGTCTATTCAAGAGTGTGTTGTCTTAGTCCTTTTCCACCTTGTGTACTAAGGCTTCTTTGACTTAGGAGTGCCTTCAAGCATCCAAAGTCCTAAGAGGAATTTTATCAAATACTTAAGCTACACACTATACTACTATTCTTAAGAAGTCCATATGAACTTTGATTGTGTAAAGCTTCAAATCCTAACTCTAATCAAAGACATGAAAGAGTCAAGAGCTCAATCTCTCATCTAGATTGGCCAAATCCAAATAAGATCTCATCAAAACAACAATCAAAAGACAAGAATAGATAATCCATCAACACAAACTCATAGATCCAAGATATAGAAATAAGATCATCACAAAAGCAATATTCAATCACACAATCCAAATTCCTAGACTAAACTAGCTACTCATGATATGAAATGCAAGCAAAAGCTAATTTAATCCAAGAACAAGATAGCTAAAATTATATAAATGAAATAGAGATCACCTAGAGAAAAGAAGATCTTCAATCCAAGCTTGT
The DNA here is from genome assembly GCF_003576645.1 of Ipomoea triloba. Classification (NCBI taxonomy): domain Eukaryota; kingdom Viridiplantae; phylum Streptophyta; class Magnoliopsida; order Solanales; family Convolvulaceae; genus Ipomoea; species Ipomoea triloba. Next base: position 20,496,585 of record NC_044924.1, read on the forward strand.
TGTCTTCTACAATGGAGATTGATCTAATCTAAAAACTAAGAAAAATGGAGAAAGTTCTCCAAAGGAAAAACTAAGAAAAGGGAAAACTAAAAATTCTGGAATCCTCTCTGAAAATTCATCAAAGGGGTTTAAATAGTCTCCGAAATGACAACCCTAGCTGAAATTCGCGCATTGCAGTCTCCACGCCTCTCACACGCGTGTGAGCGTGCGTGGGGAGCTTCTGGAAAGTTTCCACGCTTGCTCAAAAGCGTGTGGCCTTCCAGAATGGTCCTCCGGGGCTCCGCTCTTGCCTGGTTTGCTCTTAAAGCTCATCTTTTGGTCTTATTCGCTCCCGGGGCTCCTGTTTTACTTCTTTTAAGCTAAAAGTAGCTTTCGTGCATCAGTTAGTGATTTTCAAGCATTTATGCACATAATGTACCAAATAAGGATGCTATAGACGCGATAAAACACCCTAAAATGTGCCTGAAATAAGGGTATCTCGGAGTCTTATCAAATTTTCCACACTTTGCTTCTTGCTTGTCCTCAAGCAAGACATTTTACTCTCTAAGCATATAAGTCTCCGAGATACTCTCCCATGCAAAATAAAGCTTTTGGCAAGTCAAAATAATGGGTGTCTAAGACTGTTGAAACGGGGGAAATCATTTTTGTTATCTATAAAGGATTTTGGTAAGATGTCAGCAACTCAAGAAATATTTTCGGGAAATAAAAACCTTTCGTAGATAAAACAAATAAAACAAGGGATCACACTTCTCACACCATACGCAAGCATGCATTTCCAAAGTTTTGGTTCACCTTTTATTTAAATAGGGCCTCTAGCCGATCCCACTAGTGGGAATGATGTGCACTAGCTAATCAACTTTCCATCCTTATACGCCAAAGCCCAACGTAAATGTAAATGAGGGTAGGGGCATGGACCACTCACCGCTTTTGGCTTAGCGCGGTCCCTCTTTCTTCTCACTTCCTAAGATAACGTCATCGAGCCACCCGACTTCACATGGAGATCCATGCTTTTTCGAAGGTCAGTGCAATGGGTACTCGAATCCTAGCAAAGCGGCTCACCTCAGCTCTATTTTCTCAATTCTTGGGATCTTTTATGTGAACAACCAACTCTAGATAAAGCTTTTTGCTTACCGAAGACTATGGTTTGGACACAACCCAACGAATTGGCTTCCCTCAATTTTAAACTCTTTGGTGATTGGCCTTTTGCCTTTTCGACTTCTCCTCGTGTCAACCCCTCATGCCTTTTTTCTATTTAATGTTCAAGGGTTTTGTTTTCTCATTAAGCTCACCATTAGGCTCACCTTTTGCCCCATGCCCTACCAAGGTTAGTTCAATTCCGGACCTCGCTAGTTTTATCTTTCTAAAATTAAAGAGTGCACACTCCCACTTCGAGAGATCCTTGACTAAGGTCCTACGTAAATAAGAGGTGAACATCATGCAAGCAGGCAAGAATATAAACTTATTTGGCTCTAAACACTCTCATGGGTGCGAAAAGTAACTTCCTCAAAGATATTTCGAGAGTAAAAAATTTTGGGCATCTAGTCAAAATTCTCCCTAGATAACACAAATAATAACTCTCTTTTCAAAACTGCAAATGCACCCGCTTATCATTCCCAAGAGCTTCAACTTCTAAAACTAAGCATGTAAGCATGTAAAGCACGAAGTGCGTCCTTTCCACACTTTAAAGTAAACATCGTCCTCGATGTTTCTATACGTACAGGGTAAAAGAACGAAACAGGGATTCTAAGGATAGACAAATAAAAATCCCTTTCCACACTTTGGAAATTACTCTGGGATAAAGGGTTTGCATCAAACGATCCTATTAATCATGGTAAACTTAAGTATACTCATACACAAAGCTATAAAGAAAATATTTCCACACTTTAAAGATCAAAACGGGGCTTAAAATTAGAAAAGGGATAAGAGGATAAACCAAGTATGAATCCCTCTTTCCACACTTTAGCTTCCAACATAGGCTCGCTCCCGTTATGATGCTCTATAAGAAATGGAGACATAACATACAAAAAGGGTTTTCGGAGTACTATTCAATTATTATAAGCTGATAGAAATATAAAAGCAATAAAAGCAATAAAAATAATAAAAACTTAGATAATAAAGCATAAAAATAAGTAGAAATATTCGAATAGAAATGCAGAAAAGTAAAGCAGTTGGAAATTAAATAACATAAAGCGATAAAGATAAATAAAGCAAAGTAAAGAGATAAAAGAAATAAAAGTCGGAACCCCGCGCATAGGGATCCTAATGTTCAGGTGGGGCTAGCAACCATAGTAACCAATAGTCAAGGAACTCAGAATCAAGTGTCAATCAGTCAAGACCGAGAAAAATTGAAGGAAGGCATCACTCATCACCGAAGGGACGAAATTGACTATTGAATCTAGCTTCAAGAGCGGCAATTCTTCTATCATTATCCTCCACCGCCTGTCTCATGCAGTTGAGGTCCTCGGTGTGAACATCCTGTTTTGTGGAGATGGATGTGAAGTGGCCTTGCTGCCAAGTATGCTCCTCACGCCAATAGTTCATTTGTTCTTCATGGAGCTATCTATGAAAATTCTGTGACGCGGTCCACTCCATTGGAGTAGGGCCTTGCTCTTGTGCAGCATCCTCCTCCTCATTCTCTTCCTCGTCCTCGTTGTCGTCATTAGAGGCCTCTAGATCAGGTGCATCATCACCTCCAAGCCTTAATTCTACAGCAAAGAACTCACCCACGGAGAAAGAAATTGTACAACCATCGGATCTCTCTCCCATCAACCGGTTCAGTAGGCCTAACCCAATGCACAGTTTAGTAACAAAAGGTCCAATAAACACAGTCTGAACCTTAGGCTTTAGCTGGGTCTGGAGCCACTTCCTAGCTTGAACGCCCATGTTGATGCGAACATCATTCTCCATGCACCACATGTAGAATAGATCCTGCTTGTATACCTTGTTGCGGTTTGTGGTTCTGCCTGAGAGATTTATGGCGAAGGCTAATCTGATAGCCTTCAGAGCATTCCGGGTGATGAGCTTTGCTTTCAAATTTGAAGAGTTATATGGGGCATTGTTGGTGATTCTTCTCTAATACTGTCTAGCAACTTCGTCAGTATCAAAATCTTCCTTGAAATCTCTGAAATATGGCATGGATACGCTTGCTGCATCATGAAAACCGAGTGTAACACCTAAAGTGTTGACAGACATACTGTAGTGGTTGCCGAAAAGAGTGAATGAAATAGACTCCCTTGCATCGTTGACTTCCCTTCTAATCTCTAGGGTCGCCAAGAACTCATAGGTGACAGGCGCATAGGTGGGTCCTCTCCACTGAAATAGATAGCGGAGCTGTGGGTGCCTAAGGAGCATATTTACTTCTTCCAAACAACCAAATTCTCTTAAAACATTGTCCTCAAAGTGACGGCCAACAGAAAGCTGCTTCCCTTTATAGTTATCTACCGTTGCAAGTTGAATAGGTGTCAAGTGTCGCAATGACCTTGACCCCGGCTCTTGTATAGCCTGTTGAGTAGTAGCTTGTTGCCGTGTCCTAGATCGACTCGATTCTCCTACATCATGTTTTGATTTCTTTGCAAATTTTTTCGAGCGTCCCATCCTACAAATTTTATAAATTATTATTCATGGTAATTGGCTTTAAACAAGTCACTATCATAATAGTGCAAAATTCCTTGTCAAAATAATGGATTTCAAACATATAGGGCTAAGAATTTTTGAAAATTTTTCCATAGTTTCCCCTATATTTTGGACAATTCTATCATAAGAATATCAACAATATCATTCCATTATCACACACATGCATAAAATCATCATAAGATATATCAATTTGATAGTCAAATAAGAAGTCAACTACAAAAGTCAAGAATTTCAAAAAGTCAACTTCATCTTCTTCCCCAAATTCAAAATTAGGGTTTGAAATTGAAAATTTAATTTGGGCAATGTAGCATGTGAAAAATCAAATTGATGGTGTATAATAGTTATATAACAAGTTTACTCATCAATTCAAGCATCAATTTCATAATTTCAACAAGAAATCTAACAAACCCATTTGTTCATCAATGGTGTTCACACTTGAAGTTCAAGAATATATAACAATCCATCAATGTAACCATCAATAATGAAAGAAAACATCAAAGGATAGTTCTATGAAGCATTATAACCAATTTAATCATTCAAAATCATGCTAGGCAATGTAGAATAAATTTCACATTCAAGCTCTTCCAAACTCATGAATATTCAAGGATAAAGAGTTAAAAAGATGAAAAATTACCTTGATGTTGATGTTTTGATCTTCCTTGAAGGTAAAAAGTAAGAAATATGTTCAAACCTTGAGTTTGGTTCTTCCTTGCGTGGAGAAGAGAAGAGAAAAATGGTGTTTTGGGGCTAGGGGGCGTAGAGTGGCCGAACAAGGGTTTTAAACCCGTAGGGGGCCTTCCACGCCGGTCACACACGTGTGACCGTGCGTGGGAGCTCTCTGCCTCGCTCCCACGCATGGCAACACGCGTGTGAGCGTGCGCGGGAGGCTACTGCCTCGTTCCCACGCACGGCTACACACCTGTGAGCCTCGTGTAGGTCCACTGCATTGTTTTCTTCCGATTTTTGGCCTTGCCTTCCATACCTATGTCCATATTTAACCTTTCCAAAGCAATTTTTAGTCCCGACTCCTACAAGTTAGTCCTCAAAACATGGTTCCATATGATTGTAGCAATTTATTAGAACAAAAACATTAAAAACTAAAGCATAAAAATAATGTAAAAATATTTATTAAAACCTTGAGTTGCCTCCCAAGTAGCGCCACGGTTTACGTCATTGGCTAGACGCATCATTCCTTGGTTGAAATTCAATCATATTCCTTGGTAGTGGGTAGAAAGCATTTTGGTACCCACGTGTTTTTCCAGGTAAGCTTATCATTCTTCCGCTTCGGTTTTGGTTTCACCTTTGATTTGACCTTTGCCCTTTCATCATCATCAGTTCCTTCTTTTGCTTTTTCCTTGTCGTCATTTGTGGCTTGTCCCTCGAATCTTAGGGTAATTTCTCCTGAACTAACATCTATTCGTGCACGACAAGTAGCCAGAAATGGTATTCCGAGAATTAAGGATTCACGGGGATCATCATCTCCCATCTTGCAGACAATAAAACCGACAGGTACAAGAAATTTCCCTATTCTTATTAAAACATCTTCCGCTAAGCCTTCAGGATACCGTGTGGTTCCGTCAGCTAAACGTAGAGTCAGCCTCGTCGGTTTCAGACGTGGTAAGTTCAGTTTTTCAAAAAGATTTAAAGACATGACATTAATAGAAGCACCAAGATCAGCAAGGGCATTTCTAGGTTTCATGTTCTGTATAGAACAAGGGATCAATAAAGCTCCAGGGTCACCCTTCTTTTTGGGGTTTCCCTCAGTTAAACAAGCCGCAGATTCTTGGCTCAAACAGGTAAAATTATCACAAATGTCATTCTCAAACAATTCACGGTATTCTTTGCTATTGAAAAAATTTCGAATCAAAGCTTTAATTGTACCTTCCCGGGCTGTTTCTTTCTCTTTTGAACTTTTGATGTTGTCTCGTGGTAGCTACTTTTCTTTCGGGCATTCTTCCGAAGTGGTTTTCTCCTTGTGTTCTTTCATTGATATGGTGCACGAGCTGTTCGCATTCTTCAATTCAAGATTTGGACTACAAGAGGTAGTCTTGTTTCTTTGGTCATCTACCTTACATTGACATGTTCCACAGATAGCATCCATTGGATCACACTTCTCATGAGTTTCTTCTTTGGCATCAATGGCGTTGACTCTCTCTTTCGGATTGTTTTCAGTATTACTCGGGAGTTGTCCGTAGTGGCGATCTGACATCATCTTAAACATTTGAGAAATTTGATTCTCAATTGTCTTAAGCGTGGCCTTAGACTCTTGTCGAAGACTAGAAATTTCTTGTCTAATCTCTTGAGTAATCTCTTGTTTCAGATTTGCCCGATCATTTTTCAGTTCCATGATCGTCCTTGTAAGTCTTTCATCTACTTCACGGATGTCATCCCTCCTTTGTTGAGTAAAATCAAGTTGAGAGTCATATTGTGGCCTGAACTAGGTCATTTGATTTCCATTTCCTTGGTTTTGATTGTGCATCAGTCTGTTCTTGTCATTTTGTCCATATGCAGGCTTGTGTCCATAATTGTATTGTCTTTGCGCTTGATATCCGTCATTGTGGTTATTGTTCCAACCCTCTCCTTGTTTCCAATTGTTGTTTGATCTTTGGTTTTGTCCATAAGCATTGAAGTTGGAGTTCCTTTGATAATCTACCGCCTCAATTTGTTCAGATGCAGACGTAGAAGTGCAAATATTGGTGTCATGAGGTCCTCCACAGATATTACAATAAAGTGCCAAGGCCATGCAAGGCTTGGGCTTTCCTTCCATTTTTTCTACCATAGCCTGTAGCTTTTTGATTTCGTGATTCATTGCTTCGATTTTGGCCTCACTTGCCACTCGATTATGAACTTCATAAATTCCTCAATGATCTCATCTTCGTTTATACCAACAGGATGTGTTTTTAGATATTCTCTCGATTAGTTCCTCAACCTCTTGCAAAGCTAGGGAGACAAAGGCACCGCTGGAGGATGAGTCAAGTGACATCTTTCCTTCATCCGTCAACCCTCCATAGAATGAGCTAATCATGTCCCAGGGGTGCATCAGATCTTGTGGGCATTGCCTTTTAAGAACTTTGAATCTTCGCCAAGCCTCTCCCAAACTTTCAAGTCTTCCTTGTTTGAATTCTTGTATCAACCTTCTGATCCTCATAGTTTTTGTGATGGGAAAGAACTCGTTCATGAATTCACGATGCAACTGTTTCCACGTTCTGAAATGATTGTCGTCTTGGCTTTCCAACCATCGTGCTGCCTCTCCTATAACTGAAAATGGGAATAATTTGAGTCGAACTATTTCCTCGCTAACACCTTCTTGTCTGTACATCCCACATGCTCGTATAAACCTTGTGATGTGTGCGTTGGGATCTTCAGATGGTAATCCCGAGTATTGACTATTTTGAACCAGTGTGAGAATAGTTGGATGCACGTGAAAGTTGACGTTCTCCATTGGAGGTACATAGATTGAGTTGTGCATGTTAAAATCCGGAGTTATGTAATCTGCAATTGATCTTTGTGGTTCTTGAGGATTTCCATAATATTCCTCTTCACGAATGTTCTCTTGATTATTTGCTCTGTTAGCTTGTGGTTCTTCAATGATCGGTTCTTCATGGTTAATCGGTACTTGTGGATTAATTGGAACTGGGGGTGGATTTGGTACTGTTGTGCCTCTTCCTTGTGGATTTCTTGTTGCGCTTGATAAAGCCATTAGTGATCCTTGGGTATTTTTCCTTCTAGTTGCTCTATTAATTTCAGGAATGTAGGGTAGTAAACCTTGGTTTCCTTTTGCTCTCGTGTGCATTCACCTAGTAAAATTATCAATGAAACAAAAATGTCCACAATTGACTAGAAGTAGTCAATTGGGTTAGTAGCAAAAACAAGTAAAAACGAAATAAAATTAAATGGAATGGATTAACATTTCTCAAATCTAGCATTCATTCAATCAAAGTAAACAAAAACATATGACAACCTATTGCCCTCCCCAGCAACAGCGCCATTCTGACAACAACTTGCGTGCATAGGGTTAAATGTCAAAAGATATTTATGTTAAAACGGAAAGTCTGTGACTCCCCGAGTGTCAGTCTCGAAGGAGGGACGTGGAGGTGTGTCAAACATTCGAGAGTTTACTTGATTGGATCATGCATAGGACTCGAGTGTGGTGAAGGGTGATTTGTGATTGAGAGTAGTTCATTGGTTGGTTTGAGTGCAAGAGAATAGTAAAGTAAAAGTGATTTTGTGAATATGTAAAAGGGGTAGGGATTGGATAGTGTTCATGAATATTGCATAGTGAGAGTCTAAGGTCATGGATTAGGATTGCTAGGATATTGTCTATTCAAGAGTGTGTTGTCTTAGTCCTTTTCCACCTTGTGTACTAAGGCTTCTTTGACATAGGAGTGCCTTCAAGCATCCAAAGTTCTAAGAGGAATTTTATCAAACACTTAAGCTACACACTATCCTACTATTCTTAAGAAGTCCATATGAACTTTGATTGTGTAAAGCTTCAAATCCTAACTCTAATCAAAGACATGAAAGAGTCAAGAGTTCAATCTCTCATCTAGATTGGCCAAATCCAAATAAGATCTCATCAAAACAACAATCAAAAGACAAGAATAGATAATCCATCAACACAAACTCATAGATCCAAGATATAGAAATAAAATCATCACAAAAGCAATATTCAATCACACAATCCAAATCCCTAGACTAAACTAGCTACTCATGATATGAAATGCAAGCAAAAGCTAATTTAATCCAAGAACAAGATAGCTAAAATTATATAAATGAAATAGAGATCACCTAGAGAGAAGAAGATCTTCAATCCAAGCTTGTTGTCTTCTACAATGGAGATTGATCTAATCTAAAAACTAAGAAAAATGGAGAAAGTTCTCCAAAGGAAAAACTAAGAAAAGGGAAAACTAAAAATTCTGGAATCCTCTCTGAAAATTCATCAAAGGGGTTTAAATAGTCTCCGAAATGACAACCCTAGCTGAAATTCGCGCATTGCAATCTCCACGCCTCTCACACGCATGTGAGCGTGCGTGGGGAGCTTCTGGTAAGTTTCCACGCTTGCTCACACGCATGTGGCCTTCCAGATTGGTCCTCCGGGGCTCCGCTCTTGCCTGGTTTGCTCTTAAAGCTCATCTTTTGGTCCTATTCGCTCCCGGGGCTCCTGTTTTACTTCTTTTAAGCTAAAAGTAGCTTCCGTGCATCAGTTAGTGATTTTCAAGCATTTACGCACATAATTTACCAAATAAGGATGCTATAGACGCGATAAAACACCCTAAAATGTGCCTGAAATAAGGGTATCTCGGAGTCTTATCAATGCTGTCCACACTGCTGCTTTCTTGATTAACCGTCTACCCACAAGAGTACTCTAAGGCCAGAATCCGTGCCACTTGGTATATTCGTCCAGTTCCTTGTTTTCCCTCTCTCCTAGGGTGTTTGGGTGTACTTGTTTCGTTCATGATGTCCGTCCTCAAAAGGGCAAACTTGATCCTAGATCTCTCAAGTGCATATTTTTGGGGTATTCTAACACTCAAAAAGGGTATCGGTGTTATTCTCTAGACTTAGGGAGATACTTGGTGTCTGCTGATGTGTCATTCTTTGAGGACACTGTGTTTAAAGACGTTTTCTATCCTTCGGATTATAGTTCGGTATCAGATGATTTTCTTACATATACTGTTATTGTTCCTTCTATGAGTAGGCCTCCCGTTACACAGGTTTATCATAGGCAACCAAGAGAAGTTGAAACACCAGTAGCTTTACCAGTTCCACCAGTAAATCCTCCCTTGCTAGAGACTTCGTCGACAGATCAAGAGCTTCCGATTGCCCTACGTAAAGGTAAATGTCGTTGTGTTCATCCCATTTCGTCCTTTGTGTCATATACTAGTTTGTCTTCCTCTTCACGTGCGTTTTTGTCTCGGTTAGAGTCAGTCTCAGTTCCAAAGTCTGTGAACCAAGCTATGTGCCATGATGGTTGGAGGCAAGCAATGAGCGTGGAGATGGTTGCCCTAGAAGAAAACCGAACGTGGGATTTAGTTGATCTCCCGCCCGGTAAAGTGGCTATTGGGTGCAAGTGGGTTTATGTTGTTAAGATGAACAGTGATGGCTCTGTTGCCAGGCTCAAAGCACGCTTGGTGACTAAGGGATATGCTCAGACATATGGTATATATTATACCGAAACCTTTTCCCCGGTGGCTAAGTTAACTTCTGTACGCATATTTATATCTTTGGATGTTGTTAATCACTGGCATTTGTACCAGTTAGATGTGAAAAACGCGTTTTTGCATGGTGATCTGCTTGAGGAGGTTTACATGGAGCAACCGCCCGAGTTTATTGCTCAGGGGGAGTCTAGGAAGGTGTGCAAACTAAAGAAGTCTCTATACGGTTTGAGACAGTCCCCACGTGCATGGTTTGGGAGGTTTAGTAGTGCTGTTATGGAGTTTGGGATGCGATGGAGTGCGTGTGATCATACTGTCTTTTATAAACATACTAACCATAGGTAGCGATGCAAGTGGAATTGATAGTCTGAAGTCATTCCTTGGGGCGGAGTTTCATACTAAAGATCTGGGAGTATTGAAGAATTTTTTGGGTATTGAAGTTGCTCGCTCCAAGAAAGGAATATTTCTCTCACAGAGGAAATATGTGTTGGACCTTCTTGATGATACGGGGTTACTTGGGTCCAGACCATGTGATACGCCTATGGAACAAGGTGTCAAGCTTGTAGCAGGTGAAGGGGAGATGTTTGAAGATCCTGAAAGGTATAGGAGATTAGTGGGGAAGTTAAACTACCTCACGATTACTCGTCCGGATATTGTGTTTCCAGTAAACGTGGTAAGTCAGTTTATGAGTTCGCCTACACAGACTCATTAGGACGCAGCTGTTCACATTGTGAAGTATTTGAAAGGTGCACATGGGAAAGGGATCCTTTATGTTGATCATGGACACACAGGTGTTGAGGTTTTTTGTGATGCAGATTGGGCTGGGTCGCCTGACGACAGGATATTGTGTGTTTGTGGGAGGTAACTTAGTCTCGTGGAATAGTAAGAAGTAGAGCGTTGTAGCTCGGTCAAGTGCAGAGTCCGAGTATAGAGCTATGGCCCATGTGACTAGTGAAATAGTATGGGTGCATAATGTTCTAAAAGAGGTATGTGTGGAGGTGAAGTTACCTATTAAGTTGTGGTGTGACAATCGTGCAGCTATACATATCACGAACAACCCAGTTTTTCATGAGCAGACGAAACACATCGAGGTTGATTGTCATTTTATACGAGAAAAAGTTCAACAGGGGTTGATATCTGTTGTGCATGTCCGTAGTGGTGATCAGCTAGCTGACATGTTCACTAAAGGGCTGAGTGGGAATCGAATTTCATATATATGTAACAAGCTGGGCATGTTTGATATCTATGCTCCAGCTTGAGGGGGAGTGTTAGAGGATTTAGGTGGCAGGTGAGAGAATCAGTCTCACGCCTTAGAATTAGATATTTGAATTATGTGGCTCAATTCAATCATTAGCTTTTGTATAAATAGTTCTTTCTCCCTATACATTGAACACACAGAAATATAGAAGAACACACTCTAGAATTCAAACCTATTCACTGTTTAACAAGTACTGAGTAGCTGATTGTTGAGTGTTGAAATCCTCATTCTGATTTGTTGTGAACTGTCAACTGTTTTCAGTGTTTTGTAAATTGTAACCTTTAATTTGGATTTTGGAGTTAGGCAGTTATACTATCCACTTGACACTTTGATTAGTTTGGTATTTTGGATTTTAAAGTTTAAACTTTAGACTTTGGACTTTTAATATTTTGTTATTTGTAGCTTTGTCAATTTTAAGTTTGTAATTTACTAATTTAGATTTTAGTAATTTAGTTTGTATTTTCTAAGTTGTAAGTTTGTTACAATGTTACTTGTAACTTTGTAAGTATAACTTAGTTAAATCTTTTATAGTTTATTAGTTTAGGTTAATTTTTAAATTTTTAATTATTTTTTTTGCTAATTCGAACAATACCCGAAATCTGATTAAAATCGTCCGAAATTTGAACATGATAAATCCGAAGTGTTTGGATTTAAAGATAGCAACCGAACTCCGAACGAGTGGGCGATCCGTAAAACCGATCCGCCCGAACCCGTCCACTGCACACCCCTAGCTCGGCGTACGGCGGCATGCGTTAGTTCGTCGGACTTGGAGGCGACTCTGCGATTTTTTGGTGGAGGGAGGTTTTTGGCCGAGTGGATGGTGGTGTGGGGAGAAAGGAAGAAAATGAGGTCTTATATAGGGGAAGGAAGAAAGAAAAAAGGGGGAAACTTTGGAGTCATTTTGAAATTCAAATGGGTATGGAGAAGAGGAAGAGTGTGCGGGAAAAAGGAGTGATGTGATGTTGGAGGGTAAAATGGGTGTTGTTGGTTTCAAGGCTATTTATAGCCTTGGAAGAAAAGTTGTAGTAGTATATAGACTTGTGAAGAGATAAGGATGAGCTAGGTTTCGAAATTCATATATTACTAGACTCCTATCATGATAAAAATTCTTCCCGAGCAAGGAGTGGATCCAAAAAGAAAAAAAAATCGGGTCACGATTTTTTGTCAACGCAGCAATACTCTCTTTCGTTGACGACTTCTCGCAATTCAGATAGTGGGGACTGATGATGGAATAATTACAAATGGACCCGGAGTAGGATAATATGGACCGAGATCGGACCCGACCGACTCGGATGGCCAAGCTCCACGCTTGGCCATGTGGTCGGCTAAGGCAAACCTCCCCAACCGAGGTCTGCCATCCCGACTGGGGTCGGCCACCTTGGACGAGGTCGGCCCTCGGCTGAGCCCGTCACTTGGCCGAGCTCCGTGCTCAACCGAGTGGAGGGGTCTTCACGTTGTCCAGGTTTTTCAGCGTTGGTTGCGGTACAAGGCGGTTGAGATGGCCCCCCACCATTTTTTTTTCAGGGTAGTTGGGGCGAATTGAGTATAAAAACACTCATTCATGTCCTATTGGGACATAATCTATCTTTATCCATAGCTTTGTCTTGTTATTACAGAATTCCTACATTTGTAATAGCACAACAATTGATCAATACAACCATTGTCTCCGCGACTTATCCATTGTGTCCCTTTATTACGTTACATTTACTATTGTCTTTATACCATTATCCTAATCTTGTCATATCCATAATATAATCCGGTTAATGACCCCGGGTCAATATAATTCATCCGACTCTTTGTAGGTCATCTCAGTCTCTCACCTAATAGGTCGATGAGTCATAGTAATTTATTCTCCCACTATTCAATTCTTTGAGTTAGAGTTTGAAGACCCTAACAGTAACGGAATCTCTCTTTTGTTTTTTATTTTTGTTTTTTTGGTGGGTGTGGGCAATGAATGAACAAAATTAAACTTGAAAACGTATAGTACCAGAAAAATATGGTATGCGAGCTGTGCAATAAATTAAATATGATAATCATTAATGTTTATTTTGTTTAAATAATGCATTTGGCCAACTCCCAAGCTTATGATAATCACAATAAGTGTACGATTGGAGTTTGAACTTGTTGAGAAATTTTTTAGAATTTCGTAAGATGTGGGTGAATTAAAATATTCAAAAGAAAATTGTGCTTTATTGCCTAAATTTCCTTAAATAATTTGTGCAACTTATCTGATCAAGTTTGATGATTAGAAGCAATACTAGTATAAGTCATTGAATCAATTTAATAATAAGGCAATTCAAATAGACAACAATAAAATCAAAATGAAAAGTAAGGATATAAAACACCATGATTTTGAAGTGGTGTTCTGGATAATGATTTTGACCCATTGAGACCCAGTCAGAAGAAGGACAACGGCTTAAGCAATTTTTTAGCTTTAAAAATTGATTCAAGATAATGAATTCTATCTAATGAATTAAATTTAATTAGCCTCGCTTTTTGGAAACCAAGATTGTGATTAGTCTGTGAAAAATGGCTTCCATAAATTTTGACGGAAGTTATTTTCCTCTCAAAACAGTCATATTTTTCTAAGTCAACGAAAAATGATTTTTGTTGATTTGATTTTTCAAACACATCCAAACACTAAAACCCGAAAAATGATTTCCAGAAATCATTTTTCGAGTGTCCAAACACACTCTTAGTTTAAAACAATAAAGATATGGAATATCATGAAGGTGCATAGCTTAATTAGCTTTCATAGTGTTGAAGCTTGAAGCTTAAATACATGGGAGAAATAAAAAAAAATTAAAAAAATAAAATAAAAAAGATTTCAAGAAACCAAAAAGAAAGAAATCAGTGGATAAAGGATAATGCACTTATGAGATAATATTTACTATGATTGTTCGTGGTGATTGAAAATGAGTTGGGGAAAATAGAATTTTTGGTCCTTAAATGGTTTCATAATGGTTCATGACTTAGTTCTTGAATTCTTCACATAAGCACTTTTTATCCTTTAATTGTTATCTTAGCAGCTTTTTTAACCCATAATTAAATGAAACATTTAAAACTTAACAAAAACTTTACAAAACTTATGGAAAATGGTGATTTTGGTAATTGAATTCTTCTACATAGTCACTTTCATCTACCAAGGGGCTCTTTTCACCCATATTGACTAGATAGAACTATTAAAATTGGCAAAAGGGTGGAATAGGCCCATGTACTATCATTGATTGTTCATCTAGCACCATGAATTAAAATATGGTCCATCTAGGTCATTATACTTCTAATTATTTTTCATCTAGCATTTTTAGCCTATTTCTAACAAGTAACACATCTAATTCGATGACATGGAAAAATAAAATTAGAAAAAAATGATTACATGTTATTTATATGGATGTTTTGGATGATTTCTACCATATTTCATTAATGAAAAAAATAATTTCTTGCAATGAAATAGGGTAGAAATCAAAATTGTTATATAAATTTTTAACTACATGAGTGTATGTATAGCGGGGTATTCACTATCGTTCGGCAATGAGATTTCATGGAAATCGATATATGAAAAATTAAATTATTTTTATAATAACTTAAGATATATTGTATTGGGTAAATTTTATTTTATTTTAAAAATAAATTAATATTTTTGGATTTTTAGATAATTGAATAACTTAAGATATTGTATTTTTGGATGATTTCTTGGAAAGAAATAGGGCAGAAATCAAAGTTGCTATATAAAGTTTCAACTACAGTGTATTGTGTATGTATAGCGGAGTGTACTGTGTATGTATAGCGGGGTATTCAGTGCCGTTCGACAATGAGATTCCATTAAAATTGATATATAAAAATTAAATTATTTTTAAAATAATAATAAAATTTACCCAATATAATATCTTAAGTTATTATATTTAATTTTAATATATCGATTTTCGTGGAATTTCATTGCCGAACAACTTTGAATATCCCACTATACATAAACAGTCATGCAGTACACTGTAATTAAAACATTATATAACAAATTTGATTTCTACCCTATTTCATTGTAAGAAATCATTTTCTTCATTAATGAAATAGGGTAAAATCATCCAAAACATTCATATAAATAACATGTCATCATTTTTTATTATTTTATTTTTCCATGCCAACAAATTAGATGGGTTACTTGTTAGAAATGGGCTAAAAATGCTAGATGAAAAATAATTAGTAGTATAATGACTTAGATGGACCATATTTTAATTCATGGTGCTGGATGAACAATCAGTGTTAGTACATGGTCTATTTGACCCTTTTGCCATTAAAATTTAATAGATGTTTCGCAATGCCCTTCTCTTTTTTTCCTTTTTTAAAAATAAAAGAAATGATAATATTAAGCGTCAGAAATTAAATGTCGAATTCAAGTATAGTAGGAATGAAACCAGCTACGAGGACCATACTGTGAACTTACTGCCCTAACTAAAAGCATGGACCAACTTATTCTCTGATGATCTATTAATAAAACGAAAAGACAATATATCAAAGTGTCGTTTTAATTTTTGACATTCCCTAACGACACATCCAGCGTAGGAGTAGTTTGTGGGGAAGACTCGAGCACCAAGCAAATCATTTGGCAGTCGGAGAACACAACTACCTCACGTCACCCATCAAGGAATGACCTTCTCTTATTCCCTCAACTCCTTCGAAGTGTTTCCCTACTCAAAAAAAGAAAACAAAAAAAAAAGAGAGAATTAGGTTCAAATTGGCCACTGAATGTAAACTAAAAGTGCAATTAGGCCACTGAACCAAAAATAAGTGCAATTAGGCCACTGAGCACTCCAAATATATGCAATTTTACCTAATAACAAGTTACCATCCATTTCATAAGATTGTCTCTAGAGATGGCAATTCTACCCGCACCCTATGGGTTCCCCACATCCCCGCCCCTACGGATTTTTAAAAACACGCACAATTTGAGTAATGGGTGCGGGGATGGGAAAAATTTTAATTTGTATACCCGCGCGAGTATGGGGGCGGGGGAGCGCCCCCCCCCCCCCAAAACACACACACACACACTTGTGTTATTAATATTCATTTATTATATAAGTTTATGTACCTTTTATAATTAAAAAATACACAATAAATTAAACTTGTTTATGAGCTAGTGCCTTAGGAATTCAATTGTATTTTTGTTTATGAAAATTTAAAAGGAACAACACAAAAACATAAGTAGCAAACAATTAATAGAATTTATACTACCAACACAATTTTAGTTCCAATTAAGGACTAATATCATTGGTTACTATTAAACTTTAGAGTTATGCTTAAACTTATATGAAAAAAATAGATGTGATAATTAGAATTGTAGTATAAAATTTTATTAGATTTAAGTGTAATATAAACAATTAGAGTTGCGGTTTGGGTATCACCCACACCCGCAAAAAAAAACACCCATGGGGGCCGGGATGAGGTAGGACTTTCATTACCCGCGCGAGTGTGGGTGCGGAGAATGGGTTGAGAATGCGGGTGTGGGTGTAGGGGCGAGATATATATCCCCAGCACCCGCCCCGCCCCATTGCCATCGCTAATTGTCTGTTTAGGTGGAAGATGAGTTGGTATTTAAAAATAATTTTTAATAATAAACTTTTAAAAAATTAAAAATTAAAAACATTAAAAATATTAAAAAAGAAAATAAAATAAAATAAAATAAAAAAAATAAAAAAAAATAAAAATAAATAAAAGAACTTAGGGGTGGTTTCGCCGGTAGGGCCTGGGTTTTAGGTGGGATACAAAAAGAGGACAGAAATTATTGGGATACAAATATGGGCAATACTACACTGTAGGATGCATGTTGTCCTTTTTGAACATGCATCTTCAGAATGTATTGTTATCTTTTATAATATTTGTTTCAAATTAAAATGTTGTACATTATACTTGGAGAATACGAAAAGAATACTGTATATATATACAAAATAATAAATACGTAGTTATGTATTTATTTTTTGAAATATAAGGATAAAAAATACTTAAATAGTGGGTCCAAGACCAATAATCCTAATGATAAAAAATATTTAAATAATGGGTCCAAGACAAATAACCCTAATTTCATTTAAACTACAATACTGTACACATACACGTATCATACACTCATTTTCTACCTTTTAACTATTTTTTTTTTTAGAAAAGCTAACATGCATTCGCAAAATGCATTTGTTTTTAAGCAAATATGCATTCCATGAAAGTACTTTGCCCATCTTTGTTACCTTTTTAAAAGCGGCCTATTTTTGTATCACATCTAAAATACCAGCCCAACCATATTTATGACTCGCCGCCCCTAACCTCCTCCTCCTTAGTCTCCGGTTGGGGACGAAGAGAAAATTCTCTTCGTCTCTTGTCGGAGACGAAGATCTGTCCAAAACACTAGCAGTCGCTCAGGTTCCCATTTGCTTCTCTCCAGCAAAGGCATTAATGACAGTCTCTTTCTATCCTACAATCTCTTCTGATCTACAGACCCGGACCGGATTCGCACAGTCTTCTCTAAGGTTCTTCTTTTTGTTCATAAATACGTATAAAATTTTAAAAGAAATTTTATTCCATTTAATCGTATGTAAGCATATAATCTTCTTCTTTGCGGTTGCGGGAACAAAGTCTATATTGGGTTAAGAGTTCGATCTCCAAGTGTATGATCTCTGCCCTTTTTGAATACTTCTTCAATTTACGGTTCTTGAATTCTTTATTGTTTGTTTTGAATATATGAATTGAAGTTTACGTTTCATTGTAATTATGTTAGGGCAGATTTTTCGTGGACTTTCTTCATCTAATATAAATGTTGAATTTCACAACAAGGTTTATATTCAAACCTTCGTCTCCAACCTTCGTCGGCGGTTGTTTGTTTGCTTTTTTTATTTTTTTTATTTTTTTGTTGTTGTTTGTTTTTTGTTATTGGCTAAAAGAGGAAACAACAATCAGATAACAAAGGTAAGTTCACGGTGTATCTTTTGTAGTATACTAGTTTTATACGCGCGCATTGCGCGAATGAGTTAATGCCCAATGTTTATATTTAAATAAATATTTGAAACAATGTAAGATTATATGAGAGAAGTTTATATTAATTGAATTTTTTAATTTAAATATCTAATTCAAAGTATATTAATCCAAGATAATATAGAAAATTCATTATAATTATTACTAAAATAAATGTTTGCAACCTTGTAAAATTGAAAGCCTAAATATTTGGTCTAAAAATGATAGTATAAATAAATATTACTTTTAATTTGAATTTTTTTAAGTGTTCTTAATTCTCCTTTTGAGTAACATTGTCGTTGTTTTCATCTTTACTATTTGTTCTCTTCCTTTTTGTTGGTAGTGTGTTATTTTCAATTCGATTATTGTTGGTAGCATAGATGACAACGTCATGCAATGAGATTATGATATAGGAGCTATGGACTTTCCTTTAGGTGTTCTGCTTGGGGTTCATTTGGTTCAACCATTATTGTTGAATGAGTTATTGTGGATAAAGAAATCCTTAGTTTAAGAAAAAAGATTAAATAAATTAATAAAAATTTGAAAATTTAAAATATAATGTATTTCAAAGATATTAAAAGGTAGTTTCTCGCTTCAATTTGCAGGGTAATGGGTTATTTGAGTACTTTCATTGTCAACAAATCACCCAAGTAGTTAATATGATAGGTTTCAAACTATTCTTTTTTTATTTTTTACATGGTATTAAAGAAATACATATGTATCTTTTTTTTTTTTAACTACTAATTTATTTAATTCAATAAGAGTAAAATAGAGTGATTCCACTTCAATTTGTTAGGTTATTATTTGAGTACTCTCTTTGTCAACCAATCCCAAGTAGTTAATATAATTAGCTTCAAATTATTTTAATTTTTTTTCATAGTATTAATAAAATACTTGGTAAATAAATATATAACATTATTTTGTACTATAACTTTGATATTTAATTACAAGATATTGTAAAAATAAGATAATGGAAAATGTAATGAATATCAATTGATAAATTTGAATGTAAAGAATCTTTGCCTGAGAGAAAATAAAGACAATATAACTAATGAAATTATTTCTCTTATTTAATTTAATTTTTTGATAATGAATAATTTTTTTTAAATAAAGGTATTATAGACACATAATTCTAAATTAAAGAACATATGTATCATTTTTTGTTGTAGCTACTAATTTATTTAATCTACACTTATTAATAAGAGCCAATAATGTTAGACCCTTAACTGGAACTAAAAAATGTTGGTGTAATAGTCTGCTATAACATATTGTACTTTGTGTTCTTCTTATTGTGCAACCTCCAATTAAATTCCTAATATATCCTAATATTTTATAATTTTACCAAATTTTTCCGTTAAATATAACGGAAGTTTAACATTAAATTCTTTAGGCAATTTGTTTCTTTATTGCAGTTTTCAAACAAATTGACAATATTCTATAATACAATTCTTTATAGATTCCTAACTTAAAATTAGAATATTGAAGTCTTAATAAGATTCTATAATACAATTTTGTATAGATTCCTAACTAAACCAATATTCTACCCAAAATAACGGTATACAGACCCCTCCCATTCTTACTGGTATTCACCCAAAATTAAACCTAACATATTCTGCAACACACCATCTACTTGACATTCTATAGGTATGACTGTCAAAATATTATCATGTTACTTCTATTTTTTGTATTTGTACTCATAACGATTACAGTTTTTTTAAAAAAAAAAAATCAATAATGGTATACTCATTAATTAGTATAACTTCAATATCGTTATGTAAATATATCTATTATATAATCTGGAACTAAAAAAATGTTTGTGTAATAGTCTGCTATAACATATTGTACTTTGTGTTCTTCTTATTGTGCAACCTCCAATTAAATTCCTAATATATCCTAATCTTTTATAATTTTACCAAACTTTTCCGTTAAATATAACGGAAGTTTAACATTCTTAAATTCTTTAGGCAATTTGTTTCTTTATTGCAGTTTTCAAA
Organism: Ipomoea triloba; assembly: GCF_003576645.1. Taxonomy (NCBI): domain Eukaryota; kingdom Viridiplantae; phylum Streptophyta; class Magnoliopsida; order Solanales; family Convolvulaceae; genus Ipomoea; species Ipomoea triloba. Next base: position 20,516,612 of record NC_044924.1, read on the forward strand.
CAAATTGACAATATTCTATAATACAATTCTTTATAGATTCCTAATTAACTTAAAATTAGAATATTGAAGTCTTAATAAGATTCTATAATACAATTTTGTATAGATTTCTAACTAAACCATTATTCTACCCAAAATAACAGTATATAGACCCTTCCCATTCTTACTGGTATTCACCCAAAAATAAACCTAACATAATCTGCAACACACCATCTACTTGACATTCTATAGGTATGACTGTCAAAATATTATCATGTTAATTCTATTTTTTGTATTTGTACTCATAATGATTACAGTTTTTTTTAAAAAAAAAAAAAACAATGATGGTATACTCATCATTAATTAGTATAACTTCAATATCGTTATGTAAATATATCTATTATATAATCTGTTCATCTATACTTGTATCCTTGTATGTGATGTTGTGGTTCTCATTATATTCGTCTATAATCTACAAATTTTAGTTACTCCTAACTCCCTAATCTATGGTTTTTGAATTTATGTTGTGGTTCCCATTATATTATTTCATAACATTCTTTATGAACATATTTCCCATGGCACAAGGATATTAGTCATGACAAATGCAGTAAAGTTAATTGAAATTGACACACAAACTATGGGCTGGAATTGTACAATTCATGCCATTAAGAAAAACGAACCGAAAAACACTATTGGAACGCCTGAGAAAAAGTATATGCTCATCGTACTTGAGGATGAAACAGTAAGTAAATGATAAAAAATGTCTCCCTTTATTATTATTATTATTATTATTATTATTATTATTATTATTATTATTATTATTATTTTATTTGTATGATTATTAGTATTATTATTATTATGGTCGGACCGGTGTCTAAACAAGTGACAATGATGACACGCCATTTGCTCCTATGTAAGTGGTTTATTTTTTTCTACTTATTTTAGATGCAATTTAACTATTTACAATTTCGTTATATTTTATTAAAATATATAAGCATCGAGACTATTTCTTCGATTTTTATTAATTTAGCATTCTTTTTCTAATTATTATATGACTACTTTAACCAATTAAGAAATACTAATATAAAAATACGCATTGGGCATTGGTTTAATCGCGCAATGCGCGTGTGATAACTAGTAATTTAATAAGAGTAAAATAGAGTGAGAAACATAATTATGTCAAATTTGATTGAGATGAGGTTCGAACCTAAGACTTTTTCTTAGTCTTATAGAAATTAATGGTAAGTTACAAGTTAACGAATATTAACGGAGAAGAGAATATTTAACGGAAAAGTTAACGGATAATTATAAAAGTAAGGTTAAATTAGGTAATCTCTATTAGTAATATTAATCTGAATTATCTTAACCATCTATTTGATTAAATAATTCATCTGAACCATCCATTTGATTAAATAATTTGACCGCCATTTTTTCTACCCATTTTAGGCCTAACTCTCTTTGGCTCTTATTAGTATATATATATATAGTATATATCTTTGGCTCTTATTAGTATAGTAGATATAGTAGATAGTTTTACAGTTTAGGTATACTATGAACATGATTGGTTAATGTAATATTACAGCTTTTTTTTGAAAGTAATGTAATATTACAGCTAAACAATCAATTAATGAAATTTGTATACCAAATCAGTTTTAAACTTTATCAACTGTTACTTGGTGGCTATAACACAATATCTTACACAGTTCTGTACTTATACTCCCTGTAAACTGTCAATGAACACTTTGCAGATTTGCATATACACCTTCAAGCACCTACAGTTATAATGCCTGCCAAGAATACTAAATGCCAATAGGAAGAGTTTAGATGAATTAGAATCGACAAAAACATCCTAAATAAACTTGAATCTAAGTATTAAAAATACATTTTTAGCAAATATATATGATTGAAAACCAAACAGTTAAATTACCTTGACTGAGAACAGTTTGATTCAAACCACTTATGCTATGTAGAAACTGGAAAGTGTAGAATTTTTGTTCTTACACAAATAGATGGACGGTACAATGAGAGGGGAGATTTTCTGTTCGCAACATAGATCTAAAAACCACGATGACCTAAAACATAGTAAAACATGTTAAATTTTCAGAGATTTAGCATTTGTAATAGATTTAAAGAGTTATATTACCTAAATATCAGATCTCTTAGTTACCAACACCGCAAAATATATAGATCTGAAAAGCTTTAAAAAATTTGAATAGATTTTCTCACCGATTTTGTTAGAGCATCCAGTGAGAAGGGTACACATGCGTTTGTGCTTTCGGTTTGCCAATGCACTTCACTTTCCAGATTCAACATAAAATTAGGTTAGAGAATCTGAAATTTCACTTGCTGAGAGTATACCAGTATAGCAGTATAAAGCCCGTGAGGAAGAAATATACAAATTTATAACAATGACGTACGATATTATTTAGAATGAGGAATGAACGGAATCGAAAGCAGTTTCTATAGGAAGCATAGAGCAAGTGAGAGGAAGCATAGAGATAGCAAGAACTGTATTGAATTAGAACAAGAACACGGTGAATTCTAGAGAAAGCAAGCGTAGAGAGAGGGATTTTGCGTAGACAACAACTCAACAAGAAAGAAATGACTTCATCTAACCGATAGTTTCACCGGCACATGACACGTATAGAGCATGCATAGTGTTTTTTCCCTTTTTAGGGCAACAATATCAATAGATATTTCTTGGGTTTATGTCAGAAGTTTGCCAACAAAGCAAGAGTGAGAAGAAGAAGAGAGAGCGCTTTGGGTTCTTTTGCAAAGTAAGGTTCATAGCACAGTAACCGTCAGAATTTTTTTTTATATAAAAGATGGGCTGCTGTACGCGTTTTGCGCACAGCAGCCGCCCACGCGCCCGCATGGGCGGGCCCTACTTTTTGATTTTTTTTAAATTATATTTGTTTTATTTTTTTATTCTTCCCCTCTCATTTTCTCTTTCCTAATCATACTCATAAAAACTCCTCAATAACCGCGAAAAAACTCAACTGAAATGCTACACGTGTATACCATCATCCCTTTTTTCTTTATTTTCTTACTTTTTTTTGTTATTTAGAATGGTATATGGTATATAAATAAATAATATTATGAAATATATGTGGTTTTAATTGTTGTGTTTGGAAGAACCAGTTTTTGTGTATTGTCAATTGTATGTTGCAACATCTAGATTTATTAATCACAAAGGTCTCAAGATTCTAATATGTAGTGATCAAGAAAGAGAGTGTAATTCAATAAATAATGTTATTTACCAAGAAGTTTTAAATAATTTGTAATTTACAATTTCAATAAAGATTGATAAAGTTGTTATTACACCATTCTAAAACCCTAAATTTATTTTGCATTTAGAATTATATATATATATATATATATATATATATATATATATAGAGAGAGAGAGAGAGAGAGAGGGGATCGCGTTCAAATGCGTACTGGCCGCCCAAAAGAGAAATGTGGACGAATCACAGCGCGCCACGTGTCCGGAATGTAGTTGCACCTAACGTTATAATTAGGTGCACGTCATGTTATAATTATGTGCACATAGGTGCACCTAGGTGCATAAATGTTAACAAGGTAAATTACTTGCACCTGCAAGTGAAAATAGGTACACACGTGCAAGTAAAATGTATTACAAGTGCAAGTAAATTGTACAATGAGCATCAATACTAAGTGCACCTAATGTTATAACTAGGTGCACCTAATGCTATAACTAGGTGCACATAGGTTGCAACCAGGTGCATGAATGTTAACAAAGTAAATTACTTGCACTTGTAAAATGTATTGCAGATGTAAGTGAAATGTATTACAGGTGCAAGTGAATTATACAGTGAGCATCAATACTAAGTGCACCTAATGTTATAACTAGGTGCAACCTATGTTATAACTAAGTGCAACCTATGTTATAACTCGGTGCACCTAGATTGCACCCAGGTGCATGAATATTAACAAGGTAAATTACTTGCATTTGTAAGTGAAAGTATTTGCGAAAATAGGTACATGAAAATTAATAAGGTAAATTACTTGCACTTGTAAGTGAAAATAGGTGCGAAAATAGGTGCACTTGTAAGTAAAACTAGGTGCACCAAAGTTCCAGTTATTTACGAAAATGCCACCGCGTCATTTTTTTAGAATTGCATCTGATTCGTTGATCTGGACACGTGGACGGCTGTGGAGCGTTCTCATTTCCTACTTGGGTGGTAGTTCGCACGAGAGTGCAACCCTATATATATATATACTAGTTTTTCTTATGCGCGATGCGCAAAAAATAGGTGCCCAATATTAGTATTTTATATTAAAATTTTAAATTTATTTAAATTTTAATATAGTAAATAATAATAATAATAATAATGTAAAATATTTTTATAAATTAGATATTTATATTTTTAAAAATAACTAATATATAACTCTAATATTTAATGTTATATATTATTATTATTATTGAAGAAGATAAGAAAATATATGGTGGATGCATGTGCATAGTAATAATAGTGGAAAAGATAACGGAAGTTATAACGGTAGGGGTATATTTGTCTAAAATATTATGTAGTACAACTTTTATAGCATAATATACAAAAAAACTTAACGGAAAAAATGGACATAAATGAGGGGTATAACTTTCATTCACATTTATTATGTTCTTAGATATATATATATATATGACTGGTTCTGTTACTTTAATTATGTAATATGTCATTATGTTAAATATTATTATAATATTCTTGAACTATTTGGTATATTAAAGGTATTATTGTATTGTTAAATAAATAGTATACATAAAAATAATAATTTATGCATAATACATTAAATATAGATTGGTAATTATCAAGTTAGTAGACCGTATTACTGAAGGTGAGATAATGACTTGTGTTAACAAATGATTTAAAGTGTTGATTCCCCGCATGTCTATGACACTATCTGATTCAAGATTGCCACTCAAATTTTAAAGAAGACAGTTTTAGTTGCTGCTGTCTTGCAATGACCATTAATACCTTTGTATATTAAAAATCTCATTTTTCTATGAATTATAAATAATACTATATAAAAGGTCCAACAAAAATAGAGTAGATACAAAAGGTTGGTCCAAACATGGGCTATTTATCACATAGGAAGGGAGCTCAACCCAACATGCATATGTTGGCAAAGCTGATTGACTGCAAAGGACAGATCTAGACATGTGACTGTAAGATACTGCATTGCTCCAGCAAAACTCATGTACTTAGTAGGATCATCATATAAATCTACATCAATAGGGACAGATTTCGAGATAGGAATAGGCGCTGATAAAGGTTTGCAGTCTGTCATACCAGCGCGTTTTAAAATATCTGTCATATAACGCTTTTGAGAAAGTAACATACCATCATCACAGTTAACTGTCTCAATACCAAGAAAGAACTCATACCCCACCAAGATCTCTGATTTTAAAAACAGTAGACAATTTAGATAGTAGCATATTACGGATGAGAATGGTATAATTGTATTGAATAATGTAAATTACAAAGATACAAAGATTGCAAGTATATATACAAAATAGAGTCTCAGGAGCCACAAGGAGACTAGCTAGGATAGGGAATCATAATCTAACTTTAATACATAAAGTCCTAATAAGGGCAGTCTTGAATTTCTATTCCTTGTGGCTCCTAGCCTAGGGTATGTATAAATAGACCCCTATACATGGGGTGAACAAACAATTTTCACCTTTTCAGCAATACAATACCCATATAAATAAACGATTATTAACATTAAGGCTTAAAATATTATTATATTTCAAGAATCAAACTTGAAAATAAATTCTACAATTTAATTTAAAACTTTTAAGCATTCCATAATGAACACTTACATCAATGTATAATATATAGTATTGTATATTAAATTTTTATTTTAGTAATTAAAATTAGGATTATTAGCGTAAAAATTAATGCAAACACTTTTGCTGTGATCAAGAAGTGTATTCAAACCTTTTAATTTAGTGAAAAAATTAAAACATTTGTATCAATTACTTCCAATTATAGTGTTTAATCATAAAAATACTTCAATCTATTTGTTTAAGTATTAATTGGTAGCTATAATATTTTAATATGCCTTTATTGCTTTGTTTAAATAGTTTATTTTAAACTTTTAGTTGTATATAAATTAAGTATATATTTTGATATAGAGCACATTTTCGTAGAAATGATTTATGTTGTAATTTAAAAAAAAAAAATCATATAAGGCATAAAGATGCTTAAATGCTTAAAAGAATTTTATGCTGGTTACAAAACATTACTCAAAAACACATTATCTTGATGAATGCAGGCAATATATCACTGTATTTAGATGTTATATATCACATAAATTTATAATGAATTCCAAGTTTTAATTTATTGTATTTATATGTGATGGATTTAATTAACCCGGGTAGCCCAAATTAATAAACTCGATAAAATTATAGGTTGTATGACAAGTGTGGATCAAAGTGTACTTCGGAGGTACTTTTATATATTGAACAAATGATAAAGCTATTACAAGATTGGTAATAACAGCACAAAGATGTCGTTAGGACAAAGAAGTGGAAGATGTCTTGTTTAGACAATGTTACATGTTTATATACTAGCTGTAGGCCTAACAACCCGGAGAAAACCCCTCGAGCGGGGACCGCCTCCTGCGCCGGAAAGACCGCGTCAACCACGACCCGGGAGTCCTAGGCCGAGCCCAGAGCTCGGCCCAGCCGACGTGAGGTCGGCCCAGACGACCTCGCGGAGGTCGGCCCTGGGCCGAATGGACCCGGGTCGGGTGACCCTTGACCCGCGCTCCGTGCTAACTCCGTGGCGGGTCCGGGTATGATTTATCCATCAATATGTCCTTTGCTATGAACAGATTGGACAAGCAGGCTGCAGAAGGTTATGGATCGATTGATGATGGCCATGAACACTGTACTAGCTGTAAACAAGAAGGGGGTGGCGATCGGTAAACAAGAAGGTTATGTATAAATTTGCTTGGCGGGCATGTCGACCCCTAGGCGAATCATAAACTCCAGCAAAGGTTCCGGTCGTGGATGGATCCATTTCCTTCATTGAAGCAGTGGTGGAGGATGCTCTTTCAAGTTCAAGTCCAACTATATATCTTGGCTGCTTCATTTAATTGGCTGGATGTTTCTGATCAGAGCTGGTCTGGGGTGGAGGAGGTTTCCGATTAGAGCTTCATAGCTAGCATCTTGGAAACACCCAGCATGCACAGCCGCGCCACCAATTTGCACGGTTGTTTCACAAGCTGTGCCACAAACTTGCACAACTGCTTCACAAACTGTGCCACCAACTTGCACGGCTGCTCCACCGTGCAATTGTCATCCTCTTCTGTTGTACTCATATCCTAGGAAATTACTGTATGATGATCATTATCATTTCCCTCCTCGATCTCTTGCATTGGCATCCATATTCATATCCTTTTCTTTCTTTACATCTTTCTGGAATTTACTAAAGATATTGATATCTATATCCTCTTCTTTCTTAACATCTTTCTTAACAATACTATAGATATCTGCCTCCAAAACAAATACATCATGACTCTCATCACCACTGCCCTTTCTTATAAACTCTACCACTCTAGCATGTTCACCTTCCATCCCTATCTTTTCACAACCGGAATGGGTCAACTACAAAGAAATCAAACACTGCATCACAACCGCTAAAGATAAAAAAACAATTGGTCTCCGTTTATGACATAGTTATCCTTCACGACTTTTTCCCATCCATTCCCAAAAAAACATAACATCTCCAATTTTTGATAACTCTATCTCCCAAACTTTCTTTTCACGATTCCTGGGTAAAACCTTCCTTTTCAAATTTCTTCTCGTCAAAATGCTACAAGAAGAAGAAGAATTAAAAAGAAAGAGGAGATGACAGCAGTGGTGGACTGTGACGGTGGCCATGAGGAGGAGAAGAAGACGCTAGTGATGGTGGTGAGAGGAGGAGAAAGAGAAAAGAAAAATTAGCAGATTTGAATTAAAAAAGGATACAAACAGACAGAGGTAGGTGTGTGGGTAGTGGGGCCTGGCACCACCCCCTTCTAAAAAATTTTAATAAATACTTACAAATCTAAATTAAAAAATGATACGACGAGGGGCGGAGGTAGGTGGGTGGGTAGTAGGGCCTCCGCACCTCCCCACCCTTACAAATCTAAATTTAGAAAAGATATGATCAGGGGTGGAGGCAGGTGGGTGAGTAGAGGGACCTTGGCACCACCCCTTCTTCTTTTTGGTACCTTTGCCTCAACCTGCATGCCACTATTTTGCTTGGGGTCACCAATTAGCTCAGCATGCTTGCCGTTCTTGTTCGGCGTTCTAATCAACGTCTCTAGCTCCACATCGCCGAAGATGGTGACCTTGCCCATCTCCGCTTCCAATTTTATGATGTACACGCCTACTCATACATAACAAAAATTCAAAGTAATTATCAAGAAATAAGAACAATTTCGTAAACTTTTTGGATATTTTAATTTGGGTAATATATTTATGTATGTATAATATACCATAAATCTTTTGCAAGATTATTAATACCTTTGTATATTAAAAATCCCATTTTTCTATAAATTATAAATAATACTATATAAATTTAACTTTTATTTTTATAATATTTTACTATAATAATATAACTTATATATTTTCACAAATTTGTCCGTGCATCGCACGGGATATATATATATATATATATATATATATATATATAGGGTCACACTTGTGTGAGACCGTCTCACGGATCCTTATTCGTGAGACGGGTCGGGTCAAAACACCATGCAAATGTCATACTTATATATGCAAATCTCATACTTATATGCTCAAATATAACACTAATCAAAAATACAATTTTTGTTACTTATAAGAGAAAAAGTAATACATTTTTCATAATAAGTAATGTTAACAAGTGTCTCTCACTTATAAGGGCAAATATAATACTTTTGAGGGAAAATGTAATACTCTTAAATCGAAATGTAAAGTATTGTATTTCCCTTAAAAGTATTACATTTACCCTAATAAGTAACAAAAATTTTATTCCTGATTAGTATTACATTTGACCATATAAGTATGACATTTGTGCATATAAGTGTTACATTTGTATCGTGACTCGACCCGACCGGACCCGTCTCATTGTGAGACGGTCTCACACAAGTTTTTGCCATATATATATATATATATATATATATATATATATATATATATATATATATATATATATANCCCTAGGCGAATCATAAACTCCAGCAAAGGTTCCGGTCGTGGATGGATCCATTTCCTTCATTGAAGCAGTGGTGGAGGATGCTCTTTCAAGTTCAAGTCCAACTATATATCTTGGCTGCTTCATTTAATTGGCTGGATGTTTCTGATCAGAGCTGGTCTGGGGTGGAGGAGGTTTCCGATTAGAGCTTCATAGCTAGCATCTTGGAAACACCCAGCATGCACAGCCGCGCCACCAATTTGCACGGTTGTTTCACAAGCTGTGCCACAAACTTGCACAACTGCTTCACAAACTGTGCCACCAACTTGCACGGCTGCTCCACCGTGCAATTGTCATCCTCTTCTGTTGTACTCATATCCTAGGAAATTACTGTATGATGATCATTATCATTTCCCTCCTCGATCTCTTGCATTGGCATCCATATTCATATCCTTTTCTTTCTTTACATCTTTCTGGAATTTACTAAAGATATTGATATCTATATCCTCTTCTTTCTTAACATCTTTCTTAACAATACTATAGATATCTGCCTCCAAAACAAATACATCATGACTCTCATCACCACTGCCCTTTCTTATAAACTCTACCACTCTAGCATGTTCACCTTCCATCCCTATCTTTTCACAACCGGAATGGGTCAACTACAAAGAAATCAAACACTGCATCACAACCGCTAAAGATAAAAAAACAATTGGTCTCCGTTTATGACATAGTTATCCTTCACGACTTTTTCCCATCCATTCCCAAAAAAACATAACATCTCCAATTTTTGATAACTCTATCTCCCAAACTTTCTTTTCACGATTCCTGGGTAAAACCTTCCTTTTCAAATTTCTTCTCGTCAAAATGCTACAAGAAGAAGAAGAATTAAAAAGAAAGAGGAGATGACAGCAGTGGTGGACTGTGACGGTGGCCATGAGGAGGAGAAGAAGACGCTAGTGATGGTGGTGAGAGGAGGAGAAAGAGAAAAGAAAAATTAGCAGATTTGAATTAAAAAAGGATACAAACAGACAGAGGTAGGTGTGTGGGTAGTGGGGCCTGGCACCACCCCCTTCTAAAAAATTTTAATAAATACTTACAAATCTAAATTAAAAAATGATACGACGAGGGGCGGAGGTAGGTGGGTGGGTAGTAGGGCCTCCGCACCTCCCCACCCTTACAAATCTAAATTTAGAAAAGATATGATCAGGGGTGGAGGCAGGTGGGTGAGTAGAGGGACCTTGGCACCACCCCTTCTTCTTTTTGGTACCTTTGCCTCAACCTGCATGCCACTATTTTGCTTGGGGTCACCAATTAGCTCAGCATGCTTGCCGTTCTTGTTCGGCGTTCTAATCAACGTCTCTAGCTCCACATCGCCGAAGATGGTGACCTTGCCCATCTCCGCTTCCAATTTTATGATGTACACGCCTACTCATACATAACAAAAATTCAAAGTAATTATCAAGAAATAAGAACAATTTCGTAAACTTTTTGGATATTTTAATTTGGGTAATATATTTATGTATGTATAATATACCATAAATCTTTTGCAAGATTATTAATACCTTTGTATATTAAAAATCCCATTTTTCTATAAATTATAAATAATACTATATAAATTTAACTTTTATTTTTATAATATTTTACTATAATAATATAACTTATATATTTTCACAAATTTGTCCGTGCATCGCACGGGATATATATATATATATATATATATATATATATATAGGGTCACACTTGTGTGAGACCGTCTCACGGATCCTTATTCGTGAGACGGGTCGGGTCAAAACACCATGCAAATGTCATACTTATATATGCAAATCTCATACTTATATGCTCAAATATAACACTAATCAAAAATACAATTTTTGTTACTTATAAGAGAAAAAGTAATACATTTTTCATAATAAGTAATGTTAACAAGTGTCTCTCANCACCATGCAAATGTCATACTTATATGTGCAAATCTCACACTTATATGCTCAAATATAACACTAATCAAAAATACAATTTTTGTTACTTATAAGAGAAAAAGTAATACATTTTTCATAATAAGTAATGTTAACAAGTGTCTCTCACTTATAAGGGCAAATATAATACTTTTGAGGGAAAATGTAATACTCTTAAATCGAAATGTAAAGTATTGTATTTCCCTTAAAAGTATTACATTTACCCTAATAAGTAACAAAAATTTTATTCCTGATTAGTATTACATTTGACCATATAAGTATGACATTTGTGCATATAAGTGTTACATTTGTATCGTGACTCGACCCGACCGGACCCGTCTCATTGTGAGACGGTCTCACACAAGTTTTTGCCATATATATATATATATATATATATATATATATATATATATATATATATATATAT
>NC_044924.1:20529252-20538401 GCF_003576645.1 Ipomoea triloba
GAACAAATTAACACAACTAGTATTTTCGCCCGTGCATTGCACGGAATGGATTTGTTATAATATTTTAAGAATATTTGGATCGATATACAATTATATAAATTGTAACATCGAATATTATATAGCGCAATTAATGAAATTGGTTGGATTGATTATGTTTTCTGATGTTTTCCTAGCTTGAATTAGAGCAAATAATTGTCCAATTATCTGTGCGATGACATCGAATATTATATAGCGCAATTTATTTTTTATTATATATTTAGATNCACGGAATGGATTTGTTATAATATTTTAAGAATATTTGGATCGATATACAATTATATAAATTGTAACATCGAATATTATATAGCGCAATTAATGAAATTGGTTGGATTGATTATGTTTTCTGATGTTTTCCTAGCTTGAATTAGAGCAAATAATTGTCCAATTATCTGTGCGATGACATCGAATATTATATAGCGCAATTTATTTTTTATTATATATTTAGATATTAAAAATAAAGATAAAATTATAAAAAATTCTAATATTGAATTTATTTGATTATAAGATTAGTGCAAAATTATTACACAATTAATTGAATAATATATGATTTGTTTGTTTACAATTATCATAAAATATCGATATGTAATATGACTTATGTAATTATATTATTACTAAAATAAATATGAGAAAAATGGAAAATAATTTAATTATATTATATTATGTAATATGACCAATGTTTAGCTTAATTACCATAATAATTATTAGACAATTATTATTAGTCAATTACACTAATATATGTGCAATTATACTTTTATACCTTAAGTATATTCATTTTCATCGTATCGCATTTAGTTTTTCTTCCTCCTCCATATTTGAATGAATTAATTGTAATTATTATAAAAAATATAACAACCCATGTTTAATTAATTTTTTAAAGTTTAAATAACTTAAAGCTTTCAAAAGGAAAGTGTAGTTAATTTTTTTTAAGTTTTTAAATAATTTTAAATCATTTTTCATTTAATTAGTAATATCCTTTTACTTTTCCAATTTGCCTAATTTCCGTTTCTTTTCTATTATGATCTTTTTATATTTTCAAAAATTTGTAAAATCAGTTTTCTTTTTCATTTATCTTTACTATTGTTTGGGCAGAAATTTTACAATGGATGATTTTATTTTTATTAATAGTAGTATAGATATAGAAGTATAGATAAGTATTCGAAATATTATTATTTGTGTAAATAATAATTAGTAAATTATTTTTTCTTATAAAATTACTCATAATTTTCAAGGAATTTTCTTATATATTTATTGTTAGGAATATATTGTAATTGTTTTGATGAACCAAAAATGTAATATTAGATCCCCAATTTTATTTTGAGTCTAGTATAGGATTATGTCGAGCACAAGCCGAATCGGTTAAGTGGAAATTACAATAGTATAAATTTTTAATTTATACTTGTAAGTCATTCGCTTCCACTTTACAAATTGAGGAGAATTTGGAAGATTGATCAAGACTCGAAGACATCCCGAAGCAAGTCAATGGTTCAAATTGCAAGAATTAATTCTTTGGAAGAATTAATTAATTCGTGATGAAGATGTTGCAATTAAAAGTCAAAATTGAAGTCAATCTCGAATGGGTTCCCTCACAAAATATTTTAGAGGCTAACTCATGCAAGGAAAATATTTTTGGTGATGAGGATGACCTTGCCTCTTTATTCTATGGAGATGAGGATGACTAGCTCAACAAATTCAAGAGAGGATGACTTGGCCGAAAAATTAAATCAAGTTTGGAGATGAGGTTGACTTGGCCGAAATTCAAGTCAAGAATAGAGATGAGGATGACTTGACCGAATTGTTCAAGAATGAGCATGAGGATGACTTAGCCTTTGGAATTAATTATGAGGATGAGGATGACTTAGCTACAAATCATTATGAGGATGAGGCTAACTATGTACATTCTTGAAAGGAGGATGAGGATGATCTACACATTTAAGGTCAACCTATTATACCATGCATGAAGATGATTTACGTATGAAATCCAAAGAAATAGGGGGAAGAACAAAAATCATTTTTGAGGCTGAGTTTGGCATAACCAAGGAGAAAAATAGGATGGTCTATTTTTTTATTCCAGAAGGTGAATTCAAATTAAACTTGCTACAAGGAGCTGAAGATCATTATGAGAAAAGTCAGTATACTTTTCAGAGGCATTAATTATGCTCAAGCAAGAGTCACCGAACGGATATATTTTCAGAGCAGCCTGACTTATGGATTATGAACAAAGTCAAGTGTTCACACTACCAAATTCAAAGATGGATGGCTACAAGTTACAAGGAAAATCATATCAGTGATTGCAGAAGAACGTTTGAGGATTATCAGAAGCAAATATTCAAATTCATCTGACGGAGCCATCAAAGTTGACGAAGACCATCTGAAAGCATTTAATGCTCTGAAGAATCACAACGGGCAAATAGCTAATTTAGCTATATAAACCCAAGAAGACTTGATACAGATGAGGTACTTAGAAACACTGTGACGGACAAGAAAAGGGAACAGACACAAAGAAAAATATTAGCACTGAATACACTACAAGTCATATCAGATTTGAAAGTGCTAAGCAATGAGCTAAACACGAGAGAAATCAAGTCTTAGAGAGAAATATTTTATTTCTTGAAAAGAAATTGTAGGAGTGTAGCTTTGTGCAAAACACTCGGGGGAAACTAAGTGTAGCTGGGTGCAAAACACTTGGTTGATTGCTTTGTGCGAATTACTCGGAGGAGTGCAGCTTTGTGCAGAACACTTGTGGAGACTAAGTGTAGCTGGGTGCAAAACACTTGGTTGAAGGGCGTAGCTGGGTGCAAGACGCTCGTGAACGTAGCTGGGTGCAAGACGTTCGGGTTTGAGTGTTGCTGTAGCGAAAGTGCATTCAGAGTAGAGGAGTGCTAGAAGAGCACAGATTCACTATTGTATCTAGGTGATTGAAAATAGTGGAATCTCTCCTGGAGGAAGGAGAAAGTGGAGTAGGAGGATTACATCACCTCTAAATCACTATAAATCCCTGTGTCATTTGCTTTATCTGCTCATATATTTGCTTGCATATTTATCCATCTGAGCATTGCATGCACTGCACTACACTTTGTCACATTTATTATCCTAGATATCCTAGGTTCACGTGACATCATACCTTTTTACATGCAAGACATATTTGCATACTCAACCTTATCCTGTGAAAGTTATATCTGTTGTTATGCTACGAACCCAACTATTCATTGCATATACTGTTTGATCTGGGTTTGATAGTTCCCACGTCCGCATGCGAGCCAAACTTTATATACTCAGTATTTGAGTTATATCTGACGTTTCTAACGTGTTGCATGTTGTGAAACTCTTCATTTTTGCGTAACTTTGATTATAGCACTTTACCGTTTATTTATCCGCTGCGCAATTCAAGTTGAATTTATTCACTTGGATTCTTTCTGTTGAAGTGTTATAATATTTTTGAAAAGTTAGAAAAATCTATTCACCCACCCTCTAGACTTTTCCCTACCCTATCGGGACCAACATTTATTATTGCAGAATTTGTTTCCATTATTCTCACAATTATAATGGTTTAATTATTCTCAGAATTTGGTAAAAAAAAAAAAATTTTGTTACCAATTAAATTTTATTAATTTTTTACCAATTAATTAGTAATATTAGTTTGTGTGGGGAAGTTGAAGGAGATGATTTTACTTTTATTAATAGTATTGATATGTGAATATAAAAACAATATATTACCAATTAATAGATATTAGTTCATTTCGATTTTACATTTTCTTACTAAATAAGTTTTATTAATTATTTGACTAATAAAATATTTAATTAATTGACTACAAAAGTTTGGGCGGGAAAATGAAATAGGAGGATTTTACTTTTATATATAGTATAGATTCAATATTTTTAATTATATGTCCAAATGGTTGATACGATATTACAAAAATATAGAAAGTAAAGTAATTAAGGTAACAAAATTATTATTATTATTATTATTATTATTATTATTATTATTATTATTATTATTATTATTATTGTTATTATTAAAGGAAATGACGGGAATGATGTGTAATAGTTTAGGCTATATAAGGTATGACTAAATAGAATAGAGATTTTATTCTATAATTATTATTTATGTGTGATTATTAAATTATGTTTTCTTTTTCATTTTTTTTCTTTTTTATTGTTAATATTATTAGTATTAATCATTAAATTATGGACCCTTTTTTTTTTATTTCCTTTTCTATTGTTTCCTAAATAAATTTTCATTTTCTATTGTTTGGACAGAAGTGGTTAGACGGAAAGCACGAAATGAAAAATTTTGTTAGGATTTTCCTTTTTATTAGTAACCTTATTATTATTAGTCCACCTGGTAAGTTAATTTCGTTTTGTTTTATATTTTTCCTTTTAAGTTAATTTTGTTTCCTTTTTCATTTTACATTTTTACTGCTAACATTATTAATATTAATCATTGAATTATTAATCATTTTTTATTTTCCTTTTCTATTGTTTGCTAAATATCTTTTTTAATTGTTTGGGCTGAAGTGTTTGGGCGTGTACTTCAATTTTCAGGGGAAAAGGATGCAAAAGTTCTCGTTTCACCATTTCTAATTCCGGTAATTCCTCAAACTTCAATTCAATCGATGCATATGTTTATTGATGGAGATATTAGAAGCGGCCCAATATAATAGAGACCCAGGGCTCGGAAGTGCATAACTCGAGCAACCCAAGAAGAGTCTCGAACCCAAAGCTCGTCTCTCTGTCCAGAATGATGGGCCTTGACTTAGTCTTATGGCCCACCGTATGGGCATTGACTTCGTCTCGTGACCCACCATGAGTTTAGCTTGAGAGGTTGAGATTTTATCTGTATAAAATAGCCTGGTACAATTTGACGGTAATAATGTGTTTACCGCTATATTATTTGAGTAATGTTCGAATACAATATTGAGCGTAGTGCTCAGTGTACAAGAGAGTTCAGTATGTGTTGTCCAGTCAGAAGTGTAGTCAGAAGTCCCCCCCACTACGTGGTTGTGAGTCCTTTTATTCCTTCCAGCTCAGTAACGGAGCATTGATGAGGAGTTGAACGTTGGACATCAATACCTGAGGTGTTGAATGCTGAGGAGCTGAACGTCGGTCATCAATGCTGAGGAGTTGAACGTTGGCCATCAATGCTGAGGAGTTGGACCGTTGCGCATTGATGCTGAGGAATGAGGTGTCTTGGTAGTTTGAACGGCAACTGTCTTGGTTATGACAACGGTTCCGGGTCGGGTACCCAATTACCCTGTCACCAGCCCCCTACTCCCTAGCTAGCGAGAATGGCTGAGGTAGTTAGGGAGTATCAGCCGGTGTTTGAATGGATCGGCCTTGGAACTTGTGGAAGAAGATTTGGTATGTGGAATTCTGGAAGGAAATTTTACCGGAAGGAAACTTCACAGATTTGTGGAATATTTTCTAATTTCCCTGCGATTTTGTTTCCTTGTATGGGCCGGCTTCGTATGTATATATGGACCCTCTTAGAATCTGTGTCTTTCACCCCTCCTCATTACGTTAGCTTAACTGGGTTCATCATGAGTCCAAAGAGAGCAAGTGCTGCTGGAACAAGTGCGGGGACGAAGAGGCGCCGATCGTTCCGTCTGATGGAGCTGGCCAGACGTGAGAAGTTGAAGCAGAGGAAAGTGATGGAGCTGGCCAGACGTGAGAAGTTGAAGCAGAGGAAAGAGCGTGGGCACGAAGTTGGGGATACCCTTGAGGATCCACTAACCCTTCCGTCAGATGGGGAAGAAGAGAAGGATGCCGTGAAGCAACCGAAACAAGTTCCCGTGGAAGAAAGTATGGCCATCGTCCTTGTGCCTGATGATGAGCTTCCTATGGCAGTGGAGTATCCCAAGTCCTCGAAGACCTGAATTCCTGAGTAGGAGTTATTAGTTTGAAGTGTAATAGTGCGTGATGGCTTTGAATGTTATTGGAATAAAATAAAACGTTTACTTCGAACCATTCTTTTTTTTTTTTTTGGTATCCTGACTTTAGCCCCGTGCCTGATCACGGTGTTGTGACTTCGGCACGGGGCCGAAGCCACGCGGCGTGGCCTCGGCCAGCGCCGAGGTCACGTTCGCGGCGTGACCTCGGCACTGGGCCGAGACCACGGGCATGACTTTGATATACATATATATATATATATATATTTTTTTTTTCTTTTATATATATATATATTTTTTTTTTTGATTTTGAGTTCAGCTTCCCTAATTATCCGGGATAATTCAGGATATGTGCCAAGATTTGTTTTAGGAAATCTCATTGATACTAGGAATATTGGGTTTCCTTATACAAAACCCTAGGGTTTTGTATAAAAACCCTTCTTCTTCTTTTGTACCCAACCCTTCTTTCTTTCGTAAACATTCAACCTACCGATTGCATTCCTGCTTCCAACTATCCTGGTAAGTTCAAATTTTTTTTTTTTTTACGCACTCCCACCTCGGCGCCGTGCCGAGGTCACGTGGTTTGTGACTTTGGCACGGGGCCGAAGTCACGCTACGGCGTGACTTCGGCACTTGCCGAAGTCCATGACCTCGGCCGGCGCCGAGGTCACGGTACGTGATCGTGCCTCAGCACTGGGCCGAGGTCACGGTACGTAACCGTGCACTTTTTTTTTTAAGCTCAAGGCTTTGCTTGTGTTGAACTGACCAGTTTGTTTCGTTTTTCTTTCTGTTGCTGATAGGTTGGTGATCGTGCCTACCAGTAACCAGGTTAGTTCCTCTATTATGGATTCGAATTCAAATTCGTGCTCGGGGTCTTCTAACAATGAATCTTCATCTTATGATGGTGAACATACATTGACCTATGGTGGTGACACCGAGGCATTTGCCCATGGTGATGACACCGAAGACACCTCCTTTCTGTCTTCTTCTCCTTCCGAAGAAGACACCGTAGATCTCGATCCTCCTGCCCCTTCTGTTAGTCATAAAAGGAAGAGGCGCCAGATTTCGTACTCCCCCATAGATAGTTCACTTATCGAGAGTACCTATCGCCGTCTAAAACCTGACGATGTAGAAGATATCCAAGGTCTAGTGTGTGGGAATGTTAGAATTGTCCTCCCTGGGTATGATGTTAGCATCATGGAACCCCCGGACCCCTACTTTTTTGGTGTTCACCTGTTGTTCGTGCAGGTAGGACTTAGGTTTCCCCTTCACCCTTTCCTGATCGAGTTTCTGAATTTTTATGAAATAGCCCCAGGTCAGCTTGCCCCAAACGGTCACCAGGTTATCGCAGGATTTCTTTCTGTGTGTAGCCAAAAACGAATGAAACCCTCCTTAGGTCTCTTTCAATCGTTGTTTAGAGTCATGAGGGCACCTAGAGAGGGTAAGGGTTTCGTGTGTATCTCCTCTATGCCCCGTAAGCAGCTTTTCGATGATCGTCCCTCCTTCAACAAGGACTGGAAGTCTAGGTTCTTCTTTGTCTCCCTAGGTATCCCTTCTCCTTTTGCTGTCGCATGGGGTACCCGAGTTAGATGCCATCCAACTTTAGACGAGAGTCCAGATATGCTTAGGAAGGTCAAGAAACTTCTGAAGGGTGGTCCTTTTAAGGTTGTCGGGAGTACTTCTGAGTGGTGGCTTCAGAATTTGGGGTTTAAGAGGATCCGGCCAGCTGCCCTTGACGTACCTGGTACCCCTCTCGGTGTTTAGCTGTTTCTTGCATGCTGTTTTCTTGTAACTGTTTGCCATAACTTGAAATTGTTTGCAGGTGCTATGTCGTCGAAAGGTGCTATATCATCAACAGCTGCTCGGTACTTATCGCAAAGTGGGCAGTATCCTTCCAAGAGAAACAAAATTGACAAAAAAGGAAAGAAGAGTCAAGCCTCCACATCTGGTGGAGGAGCTTGTAACCTGACGCATCCGCGAACAAGATCTTCAATTTCGGATGTGGGTCCCTTACCCGAGGGATTGTCTGCCCAGCCCCCCGAGCAAGGAGAAGCCTCGCCAGTTCCACGCATTCGAACCAACTTGATCCGGCTCGGTATGGATGTGCTCCCCGGGAAATCCTTCTTAGAAGGTACTATTGACGCCCCCGAGCTTGTTCGTAGCCTCGTCACCCCAAGAGATGCAGAAATTCTTGAAGAGCAGGGTTTGGCTGCGCTACGGGAGCGATATTGCAAAATGGCGATGGAGTCTGTGTTGATAGGGGACAGTCTTCATTCGCAGTACGAAGCTATGCTCCGCGATTCTCTTTTGCAGAGGAAGAAACTCGCAGAAGACCAACTGCTTTTGGATACCGAGTTGAAGAAACTGAGGGAAGAGAACATAACACTGAAAACTGATCACTCAAGGTTAGAGCAGAAGCTGAAGGATGAGCGAAAGGGGCACCAGGAGACTCGTGCTACTGTCACCAAGCTGGAAAAGGCACGAGAGACGTACAAGCAGTCATCTGAGTTCAAGGATGACGTCCGGGAGTTCATAAGCACTCCAGAAGCTGTAGAGGAGTTTTCTGCGTCCGCGGCGGGTCGGGCTGCACTCGAGGCACAGACTCAGCTAGCATTCGACCTTGGAATGTTCACCATGCAGCAGCAGATTTATCCGGTGCTTAAGGGAGAGAATCCTAATTTTGATCCGGAGGCTGTGGGCTTGCCTAAGTGTATGGAGAATCCCGACCCTGAGTCTGAGGAGTATGACATATCCCCTGTTGATGCTGATGATGCGGGAGTGTCTGATCGTCCCGACAACACCAACACCGCTGCCCAGGACGCTGCTGAGGATCCCACCACTGCTACGAAGGATGCTTAGCATATCTGATTTATTTTTGGTTGCTATCCACATTCGCACTGTTTTTTGAATACTAGTTTCGCAGTTATTCGTGTCGCACTGTTTTTTGAATATTAGTTTCGCAGTTATTCGTGTGTTGAACACTTGTATTGTTTTTTCTAATTATCTTCTTGTATATATTTTTTTTGTTTTTTTTTTTTACGCACTCCCACCTCGGCACCGTGCCGAGGTCACGTGGCTCGTGACTTCGGCACGGGGCCGAGGTCGCATGACCTCGGCGCTGGGCCGAAGTCACGCTACGGCGGCGTGACTTCGGCCAGCGCCGAAGTCACGCGGTACCGTGACTTCGGCGCTGGCCGAGGTCACGCGGTACATTTTTTTTTTTTT
>NC_044924.1:20539809-20548998 GCF_003576645.1 Ipomoea triloba
AGGATGGTTCTATTGGCATTCTCTACTTGACCATTCGCCTGTGGGTATGACACCGCCACCCGGCTGTGCTTGATGCCCCATCCCGTCAAAAAGTCTGAGAACTCTCTACCTTCGAATTGACGTCCGTTGTCAGTGATTACTTGGATGGGGATGCCGAAGCGGCATAGTATGTTCTTCTCTACAAACTTTTTACACCTGGCTGCCGTGATGCTAGCTAGAGGCTCAGCTTCCACCCATTTGGTGAAGTAGTCAATGGCCAAGATAATGTACTTCCGGCTTCCCGAGCCCGTGGGCAGAGCTCCTACCAAATCTATTCCCCATCTTGAGAATGGAATTGCTGTGCTCACCGGAGTGTAGTTGGTCGCGGGTCGTCCTGGCAATGTCTGGAATTCTTGACACTTAGGGCATCGCTTGGCGTATTCTGCGCAATCCTTCAACATCTTTGGCCAGAAGAAGCCTTGCAGCATGATGCGTCGAGCTATGGTATATGCTCCTTGATGCGCGGAGCACACTCCTTCGTGGACTTCTCTCATCATCAACTCTGCTTCGTCAGGGTATACACACTTCAAAAGTGTGCCATTATAGGATCGTTTATATAACTTGTCTTCCAATATCACGTAGCTGGGTGCCCGCAACCTTGCTAGTTTTGCATCTTGCTCGTCTGCTGGTAAAGTGCCATCCTTCTTGTACTTTGTGATGTGGTCAATCCAACATGGCTCTNCCGCCTCTAGTTTTGCAAGCAGTGGCGGGGATAGCAAATATTTTTTCAAGTCATCGAAGGCCGACTGACACTCTGGGGTCCATTCAAACCCCTTATTCTTCTTTAGTATCTGGAAGAAGGGAAGGGATCGTTCGGTCGATTTAGATAGAAATTGACCCAAAGCCGCTAAGCGACCATTGAGTCTTTGGACTTCTTTGATGGACCGCGGGGGTTCCATGTCCAGAATGGTTTTTACCTTTTCTGGGTTTGGTTCTATCCCATTTCTAGTAACCATAAATCCCAGAAACTTGCCCCCATTGACTGCGAACGTGCATTTCTTAGGGTTCAGGCGTAAATTGAAATTTCTTATAATAGAAAATACCTCGTTAAGGTCTTTGACATGAGAGGCACCTCTACGGCTCTTGACAATCATGTCGTCTACGTATGCCTCCATGTTTCGTCCCAGTACTTTCCCAAACAACTTGGCCACCATCCGGGTGTAAGTTGCGCCTGCGTTCTTGAGGCCGAACGGCATGACCAAGTAGCAAAAAATACCTTCTGGGGTGGTGAACGCGGTCTTCTCAGCATCCTCCTCATGCATGAATATCTGATGGTACCCACGGAAGGCATCCATGAAGCTCATCAATTCGCATCCTGCCGTCTCATCCACCAGCTGATCAATGTTTGGCAAGGGGAATTGATCCATAGGGCAGGCTCTATTGAGATCTGTATAATCCACGCACATTCTCCACGTGGAACTTTTTGGGGCCAGGACTACGTTGCTCAACCACTCGGGATAATAGATCTCCTTGACATGTCCTGCTTGTGTCAACGCGACCACCTCGTTTTTCACAAAGTCCCTTCGTTCAACCGACATGTATCGCTTTCTCTGTTGTATTGGTTTCTTGGTAGGGTCCACGGCTAACTTATGGGTTATAACGTTTCGATTGATACCTGGCATGTCTTCTGGACCCCACGCAAAAACTTCTTTAAACTGTCGGATGACTTCGACTATCTGGGCTCTTAGTTCTGGTGCCAATCCAGTGCCAATCTTTACGACCCTATCTGCTCGTGCGGGATCGACCACCACGTCTTCCGTTTCAGATGCAGGCTCGGCGCGGGGCCAGCCCTCCTCTTCTCTCAGCACTTTTTCTGCGATGGTGTGGACCCGTAGATCTTTCTGTCCAATTTTCTTGCACGCTTTGACGTAACAGCTACGAGCTGCTCTTTGATCTCCTCTCGCAACTCCTATCTCGTATGGCGTGGGAAATTTCATGCATAGGTGCTCCATCGAAATTATGGCCTTCAGGTCTTCCAGAGCTGGCCTCCCCAGTATGATGTTATGGGCACATGTGAGTTTCACAACAATGAACTCCATGTTTATTTTGGAGGTGTTGGGGCTCACGCCTATCTCTACCGGTAGTACCACGGATCCCTCCGTCTCTATTGAATCTCCCGGTAAACCAGAAAGTGGAGTCCGTACCTCTTTGAGTTGATTTCTGGGGAGTCCCAGTTTGGTGAAAGCGTCGTAGTACATCACGTTGACTGAGCTTCCGGTGTCTACGAGTATGCGATGCACGATGCTGTCGTTGATCTCCATCTTGATCACCAACGCATCTCGGTGAGGCAGTGGACCTTCTGGGAGGTCATCGTCAGAGAAGGTAATGGCTTCCCTCCTCTGCTTTTTTCCCTTTGGAAGGCTGACCACCTCACCTACATATAACTGGCGACTCCACTTCTTCCTCTCTGCCTGTGTGTCTCCGCCTGCAGGACCTCCGTAGATGAAGTGTATGGTCTGCTTCTTGTGTTTCCTGGGCTCTTCTGTGTCTTTGTCAGAGAGATCTGTTACTGTAACTTGGTCGTGTTCCCTTTTCTTACCACTCGAGGATGACGGTTCGGAGCTGTCATCCTTCTTCCAAACATTTTTTGGTAAACTACGCGGAGGTTGTTGTTGGCTCGACTTTTGGCCCGGCTTTTGCTGGCCTGACCGTTTGACGAACTGACTGAAGTATCCCCTCTGGATGAGCTCCTCAATCTGGCGCTTTAACACGTTGCATTCATCGGTATCATGGCCCACCTGCCTATGGAATCTGCAATACTTGGATTGATCCGCATTTGGGGAGACTTTCATGCACTCCTGCGGAAATTGCACGATCCCCATGTCTTCGGCTTGATTTAGGATTACGCTAACTGGGTGAGTCAGCGGTGTCAGATGTCGCAACGGGATGAGGCGAGGTCGGTCATCTCTTCCCTTCTTTGAGGGTGGTTGGTTTGGTGGTGGTGCCTGGCTGGGCGGACCAGCTTTATCAGGTCGCCCACTCTTTCGTCCTTCCTCCTCATCCTTTTTCCTCCTGTCAGCTTCCTCAGCGTCTGCGTACCGATTGGCCGTTCTCATGAGTTCTTCATAAGAGCGTGGGTGGTGGGCGTTCATTTGTTTGTGAAAATCACCTGACCTTAGTGCTTAGATGAAGATGAGAATCGCTGCCTTTGAATCGAAGTCATATACGTTGTTGACTTCTTTTTTCCATTTGCTTAAGAAGTCTCGCAGGCTTTCTCCCTTATCCTGTTTTACCCCACCGAGATGTGAGAATGGTTTCTTATGTTGTATACTCCCTGAGAAATAAGACAAGAAACTTTTGGTGCTTTCATTGAGAGCCGAGATCATATCTCAGGCTAAAATCACAAAATCAAAAGACCACTCAGTTCATCTCATCACGATCAATGGCATCTGGATCCAGCAGTTCGCATACCCCTAGTCAGGTGAACAAGGGTCACCCCTCGGGTGATCTTCGTGAGCAGCTCAACAGTAACCGTGGAGGTGACCTTCGCAGCCAACTCAACAACAATAACCGCAGAGAAGGTGACCTCCGTACCCAACTCAACAACAACCATGGTGGTGGCCGTACTCCCCTCCCAGCAACTGCTGCTCCCGCCCAAGTGGTGGACCTTCAGGCAGTAGCGCAGGTCATCCAACAGGCGGCGGCGACGATGGCCCAAATAGTCGCAGGAATGCAAGGCCAGATGTTACCGCCACCGCCCCCTCTGGAAGAAGAAGTGCAATCTCCGAGGCAAAACAGAACTCAACGACAGGAAGGTGGAACTCAACCAGTTTCCAGATCTGTTCGAGAACAACCGGCGACTTCTAGATCTATCCGAGATCGGCTGGGGGTGCAAGGCTCCTCCAATAGAGGTCCCTGTGCCCAAGCAGGAAAGGCAGTAACCAAACGACCATCTGGAGAAAGGATGGGCGAATCTGGTGGATTGGCTCCGCGTCACTCCACTGGACACAAAACACCACAAGAAGGCCTGGTGGAAAGACTCCAAAGGAAGATAGATGATTTGGAAAGGAAAGTAGAAGCAAGAGAACACTCACCAGAACCGGAGGTAAGAATGGCCGCTCCATTCTCTCCCGACATAATGGAAGTTCCTCTTCCAAAAGACTTTCGACTACCCACCATCAAGGCCTACACTGGCACTTCAGATCCGCGTACCCACATGACAAGATACAAGGCAGCCATGGTCATGATTGGGGTAAGCGATGCCATCATGTGCAGAGCGTTCTTGTCCACTTTGGACGGAACTGCTCAAGATTGGTTTAACACGATTCCGGACGGATCAATTCAAACTTTTGCAGAGCTATCCAAAAGTTTCTTGTCTTATTTCTCAGGGAGTATACAACATAAGAAACCATTCTCACATTTGTGTGGGGTAAAACAGGATAAAGGAGAAAGCCTGCGAGACTTCTTAAGCAAATGGAAAAAAGAAGTCAACAACGTATATGACTTCGATTCAAAGGCAGCGATTCTCATCTTCATCCAAGCACTAAGGTCAGGTGATTTCCACAAACAAATGAACGCCCACCACCCACGCTCTTATGAAGAACTCATGAGAACGGCCAATCGGTACGCAGACGCTGAGGAGGCTGACAGGAGGAAAAAGGATGAGGAGGAAGGACGAAAGAGTGGGCGACCTGATAAAGCTGGTCCGCCCAGCCAGGCACACGACCAAACCAACCACCCTCAAAGAAGGGAATAGATGACCGACCTCGCCTCATCCCGTTGCGACATCTGACACCGCTGACTCACCCAGTTAGCGTAATCCTAAATCAAGCCGAAGACATGGGGATCGTGCAATTTCCGCAGGAGTGCATGAAAGTCTCCCCAAATGCGGATCAATCCAAGTATTGCAGATTCCATAGGCAGGTGGGCCATGATACCGATGAATGCAACGTGTTAAAGCGCCAGATTGAGGAGCTCATCCAGAGGGGATACTTCAAACAGTTCGTCAAACGGTCAGGCCAGCAAAAGCCGGGCCAAAAGTTGAGCCAACAACAACCTCCGCGTAGTTTACCAAAAAATGTTTGGAAGAAGGATGACAGCTCCGAACCGTCATCCTCGAGTGGTAAGAAAAGGGAACACGACCAAGTTACAGTAACAGATCTCTCTGACAAAGACACAGAAGAGCCCAGGAAACACAAGAAGCAGACCATACACTTCATCTACGGAGGTCCTGCAGGCGGAGACACACAGGTAGAGAGGAAGAAGTGGAGTCGCCAGTTATATGTAGGTGAGGTGGTCAGCCTTCCAAAGGGAAAAAAGCAGAGGAGGGAAGCCATTACCTTCTCTGACGATGACCTCCCAGAAGGTCCACTGCCTCACCGAGATGCGTTGGTGATCAAGATGGAGATCAACGACAGCATCGTGCATCGCATACTCGTAGACACCGGAAGCTTAGTCAATGTGATGTACTACGACGCTTTCACCAAACTGGGACTCCCCAGAAATCAACTCAAAGAGGTACGGACTCCACTTTCTGATTTTACGGGAGATTCAATAGAGACGGAGGGATCCGTGGTACTACCGGTAGAGATAGGCGTGAGCCCCAACACCTCCAAGATAAACATGGAGTTCATTGTTGTGAAACTCACATGTGCCCATAACATCATACTGGGGAGGCCAGCTCTGGAAGACCTGAAGGCCATAATTTCGATGGAGCACCTATGCATGAAATTTCCCACGCCATACGGGATAGGAGTTGCGAGAGGAGATCAAAGAGCAGCTCGTAGCTGTTACGTCAAAGCGTGCTAGAAAACTGGACAGAAAGATCTGCGGGTCCACACCATCGCAGAAAAAGTGCTGAGAGAAGAGGAGGGCTGGCCCCGCGCCGAGCCTGCATCTGAAACGGAAGACGTGGTGGTCGATCCCGCACGAGCAGATAGGGTCGTAAAGATTGGCACTGGATTGGCACCAGAACTAAGAGCCCAGATATTCGAAGTCATCCGACAGTTTAAAGAAGTTTTTGCGTGGGGTCCAGAAGACATGCCAGGTATCAATCGAAACGTTATAACCCATAAGTTAGCCGTGGACCCTACCAAGAAACCAATACAACAGAGAAAGCGATACATGTCGGTTGAACGAAGGGACTTTGTGAAAAACGAGGTGGTCGCGTTGACACAAGCAGGACATGTCAAGGAGATCTATTATCCCGAGTGGTTGAGCAACGTAGTCCTGGCCCCAAAAAGTTCCACGTGGAGAATGTGCGTGGATTATACAGATCTCAATAGAGCCTGCCCTATGGATCGATTCCCCTTGCCAAACATTGATCAGCTGGTGGATGAGACGGCAGGATGCGAATTGATGAGCTTCATGGATGCCTTCCGTGGGTACCATCAGATATTCATGCATGAGGAGGATGCTGAGAAGACCGCGTTCACCACCCCAGAAGGTATTTTTTGCTACTTGGTCATGCCGTTCGGCCTCAAGAACGCAGGCGCAACTTACACCCGGATGGTGGCCAAGTTGTTTGGGAAAGTACTGGGACGAAACATGGAGGCATACGTAGACGACATGATTGTCAAGAGCCGTAGAGGTGCCTCTCATGTCAAAGACCTTAACGAGGTATTTTCTATTATAAGAAATTTCAATTTACGCCTGAACCCTAAGAAATGCACGTTCGCAGTCAATGGGGGCAAGTTTCTGGGATTTATGGTTACTAGAAATGGGATAGAACCAAACCCAGAAAAGGTAAAAACCATTCTGGACATGGAACCCCCGCGGTCCATCAAAGAAGTCCAAAGACTCAATGGTCGCTTAGCGGCTTTGGGTCGATTTCTATCTAAATCGACCGAACGATCCCTTCCCTTCTTCCAGATACTAAAGAAGAATAAGGGGTTTGAATGGACCCCAGAGTGTCAGTCGGCCTTCGATGACTTGAAAAAATATTTGCTATCCCCGCCACTGCTTGCAAAACTAGAGGAGGGTGAAACCTTACTCTTATACCTGGGTATATCACAGGGTGCGATCAGCTCCGTGTTGGTCAAAGAGGAAGGAGGGACTCAGCGTCCCATTTACTATGTGAGCAAGGCTTTACATGACGCAGAACTACGGTACACTGCCGTGGAGAAAACAATGTTTGCTGCGGTCACCGCCTCTAAAAGGTTGGCCCATTACTTCCAAGCTCATCCCATCCATGTACTCTCACATCAACCATTAGGGAGTTTCTTACGAAACACTAACTCTGCTAGGATGGCCAGATGGGCCATGCACCTCAGCCAGTTCGACATTGAATTCAAACCAAGGCCCGCCATCAAAGGTCAAGCCCTTGCAGACTTCATAGTGGAATGCACAGCCCGCGAGGTGACGGAGCAGGTGGAAAATGAAGATGGGGGATGGTGGACCTTGTCTACGGATGGCTCATCCAACAGTAAAGGTTGCGGTGGTGGAGTAGTGCTCATCACTCCGGAAGGATTCCGCGCTTACTATGCAATCAGGTTCCACTTCAAGTTATCTAACAATGAGGTAGAGTATGAGGCCCTCCTCAACGGACTGTGGTTAGCAGCAGGACTACGAGCAGAAAAAGTTCGCATCCGGTGTGATTCCAAGTTAGTGGTCGGTCAGGTGACTGGGGAATATGAAGCTAATGAAGGGAACATGCAAAGGTACAGGGATGCAGTGCTGCGAACCTTGCGAGAATTCGAGGGGTATGAAATTCACCAAGTACCTCGAGAACAGAATGCTGACGCTGACATGCTCTCCAAGCTGAGCACTGGGATCCCCGGTCACGTTCGCAAAATTGCTCGGGTTGAGGATTTGGAGACATCCAGCATCGACATCTCATGGGTCTGCCCCGTGCAATCCAAAGAGCCATGTTGGATTGACCACATCACAAAGTACAAGAAGGATGGCACTTTACCAGCAGACGAGCAAGATGCAAAACTAGCAAGGTTGCGGGCACCCAGCTACGTGATATTGGAAGACAAGTTATATAAACGATCCTATAATGGCACACTTTTGAAGTGTGTATACCCTTTCCAAGGCCGATCCATTCAAACACCGGCTGATACTCCCTAACTACCTCAGCCATTCTCGCTAGCTAGGGAGTGGGGGGCTGGTGACAGGGTAATTGGGTACCCGACCTGGAACCGTTGTCATAACCAAGACAGTTGCCGTTCAAACTACCAAGACACCCCATTCCTCAGCATCAATGCGCAACGGTCCAACTCCTCAGCATTGATGGCCAACGTTCAGCTCCTCAGCATTGATGACCGACGTTCAGCTCCTCAGCATTCAACACCTCAGGTATTGATTTCCAACGTTCAACTCCTCATCAATGCTCCGTTACTGAGCTGGAAGGAATAAAAGGACTCACAACCACGTAGTGGGGGGACTTCTGACTACACTTCTGACTAGACAACACATACTGAACTCTCTTGTACACTGAGCACTACGCTCAATATTGTATTCGAACATTACTCAAATAATATACCGGTAAACACATTATTACCGTCACAATTATTACAGGATCATGTCTTATTCCAGATGTCACTTACCATACTCAATCATTTACACATTCCTATTCCTTTCTTAGAATACATTCTTTGTAATCTTCTTTCATCAATCAAGGAAATATTAATTCAATTATATTATCTTTACTATTTACATTCGTTATACTTTATGCGAGTTTATCTGTATAATTGCGTACCCGGGTTAATTTTCTCTATCATTGGTGCTTTCATTGAGAGCCGAAATCATACTCAAGCGTGCTAGTTTTCCCTAGCTATGACAATATCAAGATCTAACTCTCGTAACTCGAACGGTTCCCATAACACCATTGGCACCCCGGCGGGGTGGATATTAGGAAGATCACGATCCCTTTCGGAGGATCTTCGCATTCCCCGGACTTCAAGGCGAGAGTCATGGCCACCGCCACCGAGATGTAGCTCATCTCTGCACCGGCTTAAAGAAAGAAGAATTTGACGAATTATGTCAGTACATAGCAAACAGAAAGGATGACTGAAGAATTGCACTGAAGCATTGAAGGGAAAAATGTCATTGAGCTGATAGAAGTTTGTTGTTGTGTTCTGTTACAGAAGAGAGAGCCACAACTCCTTTATTATATATGATGTACTAACCAACTAACCAACTAAAACTAACTAGCAAAGGAAATTACACAATAGTCCTTTTGAAAGCTAGCTGCTGGTTACTTCATCA
>NC_044924.1:20549057-20629751 GCF_003576645.1 Ipomoea triloba
ACCCCCCCCCCCCGTAAGCTGGCACGTGAAGGTCTTGAAGGCCCAGCTTATCATGAAAACTGTCAAACAAAGGTTTGGGCAATGCCTTAGTAAAACCATCTGCTATCTACTTGTGTGATGGAATACTCAGCAGTTTAACCACCCCTTCATGTACCTTTTGTCTCACTACATAACAGTCTATCTCTATGTGTTTAGTACGTTCATGAAACACATAGTTTTCCCCTATGGCAACAGCAGATTTGTTATCACAGAATAGAGCAACCGGGTTGTTATTGTCTGCATTCAGATCTCTCAGCAAATATAAGAGCCATTGGATTTCACAAACTGTGGAAGCTAGAGCTCTGTACTCAGCTTCAGAGGAGGACCTTGACACAGTGGCTTGTTTCTTAGTCTTCCAAGATACAAGAGAATCCCCAAGATAAATGCAGTAGCCTGTTATGGACTTCCTTGTTTCAGTGCAGGTAGCCCAATCTGAATCAGAAAACCCTTGCAACTTAATGGGAGATTTAGAAGCATAAAATAAACCTTTGCCAGGAGAGCCTTTGAGGTATCTTAACACTCTGTGAGCTGCAATTAAGTGAACATCTCTGGGTTTATCCACAAACTGGCTCAGCTGTTGCACTGCATAAGAGATATCAGGCCTGGTATTGGGGATAGCGTAATGTACTTCGACAAAGCCTCAGACATCTGGAACGCTCTTCATAAGAGGTATTCTCAATCTGATCCTCACCGAATTTCTGAGATTCAAAATGAGATATTCAGGAACATTCAAGGTAGCTTGACAGTCAATGAATACTTTACCAAATGTAATGCCCTATGGCAGCAGATGAATGCTTTGAGACCTCTGCTCCAATGTGAGTGTGTTCCTAAATGTTCCTGCACTCTCATGCGTAGAATGCAGAAGGAGAGAGAGGAGGATCAAATAATTAGGTTTCTAGAGGGCCTAAATGAAAAATATAAAACCATTAAGTCTGGAGTGCTAGTAATGGACCCTATTCCAGATATGGAGAAGGTCCTAAATATGACATTGAAAGTTGAAAGGAAGATTAGAGGATCATTGAATCAAAAATGTGGTGACATAATTCAATCCAATGCTGTTCAAAATAACCAACAAACTGGGGAAGAACAATCTGTTGTGGCAGCTGCCACTTCTAACTACAAGAAGAAGTTCACCAACAGTGGAGGAAGGAATGTGCCAAAGTGCACTTTCTGTGGAATGCTTGGTCACACCATCGAGAAGTGCTACAAGAAGCATGGATACCCTCCCGGATGGGTGGCTGGCTATAAAACCAAGAACAAGCAGCCCCAGGACATACAGTAGGGATTGAATGCATCTGTGAGCCAAGCAAATTAAATGAGATAGGTTTGTCTGCTGAACAATTTCACAAACTAATGTCTCTTTTGCAGAACCAAAACAAGGGAAACCAGGCATCAAGCAGTGCTGTCATGACTGTTGCTAACTCAGGACTCAAACCAGACTTCAAAAATACCATGGAAAATCATAATGAAGGTATTTCTGATATCCATGTTAATGCTGTTCTAAATTCAAATTCTATGTGGATATTAGATTCAGGGGCAACAGATCACATTGCTTGTTCCCTAAACTATTTTGAGATGTATCATAAGACTCAAGGACTATCTGTTAGATTGCCAAATGGAGAAACAATTAATGTCACTCACATAGGAGAGGTCAGACTTGATAGAAATATGATGCTGCATAATGTTCTGTGTATTCCATCATTTCCCTTCAACATAATATCTGTCAGTAAATTGGTTAAGCAGTCAGGCTGTAAAATTGTCTTAGAGGCTGATTTATGTGCTATTCAGGGCCTCATGGGACAGTGGTTGGTTTTGCTAAAGAAAAGGATGGTCTATATTTGATAAGTGACCCTCCAAACAGAAAGGATGACTGAAGAATTGCACTAAAGCATTGAAGGGAAAAATGTCATTGAGTTGATAGAAGTTTGTTGTTGTGTTCTGTTACAGAAGAGAGAGCCACAGCTCCTTTATTATATATGTTGTACTAACCAACTAACCAACTAAAACTAACTAGCA
This sequence comes from Ipomoea triloba, assembly GCF_003576645.1. NCBI lineage: Eukaryota > Viridiplantae > Streptophyta > Magnoliopsida > Solanales > Convolvulaceae > Ipomoea > Ipomoea triloba. The sequence goes on from NC_044924.1 coordinate 20,551,113, forward strand.
AAGGAAATTACACAATAGTCCTTTTGAAAGCTAGCTGCTGGTTACTTCATCAGAATTGCCTCCCGAATCTGTCGGCGAACGCCATAGAGAGGCGGTCACCGTAGGCGCACGACTGGTGACGGTGGAGGAAAAGATTAAAGCTACGAAAATGGGGAGTGGCGAGGCCAGAGGGAGGCTCTCGTTTCATAGGTTGTTGTTTCTTCGGACAATATCCACCGGGTTCTTAAGTCTAATTATCTCCCGGAAACCAGCATAGTGTGTTGTGTGACACTTGCAAAGTTACAGAGAGACCAAGTATGCAAAAGTAAATACAATGTGTTCACTCAGCTACATCAGTTTAAGGGTCTGTAAGACCATACCAGAAAATCACAATGCTACAAAAACCTCTTATTGGTAATCCTCTTTTCTACACATTCATTTATTCATGCAACTAATGAGTGTCACAATCATAATGGTTGGTGGTGGTTAGTTTTCTTTTGGGATATGATCAAAAATCCCAAAGGCACTTGAGATGTTCCTAAAAACATAGACTTGTTCGGCATATTTCTCGGTGAAAACCACTTCTGAGAGAGATAGAGAGGAAGAAAGTTGCCAAAAATGGCTAACAGCGATTGCATGCCTTAATTTGTCAAGGCTGCAATTGACATCCCCTTCAACCAGCGCAACACTGACCCGAACCAAACGTCTTCAAAAGATGGCATATATCCTGGTAAAAATACCAGAATCTCAATCCCTGCAACCATAAAATTGGTGCTGGTGACGATGGCATGGATTCCCAACATGTAAGTTTTCTGATCTTCGCGGAAGGATCGTCGCGGATGTGTTTGACTACTGCGACGGCATCGCAGATCCCAACCGCACAGATGATCCTGGTCTGGGTCTGCGGCATGAGTGCAAAAGGCTTCAGATTTGGCCGCGGGTTCTTCGACCGGTCGTCCACTTAGGCCTTGCACGTGACCAAATTAAAGAACGCCCATAGATGATGAGTCGAGATCATCTCACTGTACCGTAAAGCCTGTGACTTTGAGGCAAAATACATAGCGATGTTGGTCTTGCGTCCGCAGGCGGTTAGATCATCCACCGAAAACATCAACGACTGAGGAGCTTCCTCGTATCAACGCGAGCCGCAGCCGAGACCAGGTGATTAGCCTGGCACAGCGGCTACATAGGCGCGCACCTCATGCTATGGACTAAGGTGATTTCAGCCATGCATTGATTTTCGCCCTACGAGTGATGTTATCCACCTCTTGAACCAAAGGTTTATGGGTTTTCTTGTAATTACGCACCTTAGTCCATAGCATGCAGGCTCCGCATGCAACTTTATGCGTCACTGAACAATGTTGGGCTCAGATCGAACCGCCGTGTGTGTGGGTAATAAATTCTTTTGTATTCTTCAAACCTATAAGCCCTGCTAATGGTGCCCTCAGGACTCAGGAGAACCATGACAGGTGGCATGAACCTCTACTGACATGGCGACATATGTGGATAAAGCTAAGCTGAAACTACTTTTGAAAAGAATCTAAAGAAATCTGCTTAGGCAGTAAAGGAAAACAGCATGGTTGTATTGTTATTTTCCATTATTAATATTAATATTAATATTAATATTAATATTATATAATAATAATAATAATAATTATTATTATTATTATTATTATTGGTTGTTCTCCCTAGTGGCGTTGTGAGGTCCGACCTCACCACCTGACGCTAGGCGAAGTAGTCAATCTATGGTCACGGTCGTGCGCGCCGACCCTGACCATGGTATTCTCTAGTGGCGGTGCGGGGCCCGCGCCTGCTCACTACTTTACGAAGAGCTCATTTTTTACTTATTACATATACGTTGGTCCGACCAAGAATTTGTTTTTATTATACTGAAGTATTTTTCAATTACAAAATTAGTCTGAGTTCGACAAATTTTACCCTTCCGAGAGGGGAGAAGCGTTGGGCTAGGCCGACCTCTCAATCAAAGATTTAGCCAACCTCATTTAAATGGCTAGTACTCTAGGGGCAGCACGAGGTCCGACCTTGCTTATCGCCGAACGGACGAGTCTTTAAGTCCAAAGGCCAAATTGCATTGACTTAAAACGACAAAAACACCCTAGGGGCGATACGAGGTCTGACCTCGACTATTGCCGAACGGAAGAGTCCCTAGACGCAAGGCCAAATGGCCTTGACTTAGGACGACTAAAAGCCCTAGGGGCGGTATTAGGTCCGACCTTGCCTATCGTCGAACGGAAGAGTCTCTAGGTGTAAGACCAAATGGTCTTGACTTAGAACGACTGACACCTTAAGGAGGGTACAAGGTTGGACCTTGCCTACCATCGAACGGGTGTGCTAAGGGCTGAGGGTTGAGGTACCTTGGTCTAACGCCAACGCGAAAAAGCAAACGATAAGAAAAAAGCCAAAGAAAGAAAATACAAATACAAAACAAAAAAAAAGATATATACAACATTATGCGAGCAAAAATATAAGCAACCCCCCGTTGCCTAGACGGAGAAGACTTGGATCACAAGGCTAGTGGTGCAGGCTTAAAACATGTTTGAGGAAACAAAGTACTTCCATTTAGGTTGACCGAAAGCATTCATCCAAGCAGTGAGCCCGGAGTGGATTCGATTAGGCCAGACGTTTACTCTCTTTCACTGACGACTTCTCGCAGCTCAGAGAGTGGGGGACTGATGATGGAGATATTAGAAGCGGCCCAATATAATAGAGACCCGGGGCTCGGAAGTGCATAACTCAAGCAACCCAAGAAGAGTCTCGAACCCAAAGCCCGTCTCTCGGTCCAGAATGATGGGCCTTGACTTAGTCTTATGGCCCACCGTATGGGCATTGACTTCGTCTCGTGACCCACCATGAGTTTAGCTTGAGAGGTTGAGATTTTATCTGTATAAAATAGCCTGGTACAATTATTACAGGATCATGTCTTATTCCAGATGTCACTTACCATACTCAATCATTTACACATTCTTATTCCTTTCTTAGAATACATTCTTTGTAATCTTCTTTCATCAATCAAGGAAATATTAATTCAATTATATTATCCTTACTATTTACATTCGTTATACTTTATGCGAGTTTATTGATCCGTATAATTGCATACCCGGGTTAATTTTCTCCATCATTTATATTTTTTATTTTTTTGTTGGTTTGTTTTTGTTTTTCTTTGAATAGTAAAAACAATAACTTAAATGCTAAGTCATTTCTCCACCATTTCATCAAAGTCCGAGTAACTGATTCAATGCTAGATCATCACGTATATACAAAAATAAATCACATAAAAATGACTTAAAAACAAAAAAAGGACATATCTTTAAGCATATGCATACATGTTCCTGCACACGGAAGACGTGCTAATAAACATATGCATACATGTTGAAAACTTAGAAATTATGAAGAAAACCGAGAGAGAATACAGACCAATGGAAATGTTAATGGCAACGATGATCAAGACCGGGAATGACGACAACCACCATTCTTGGAAAAACCTTAGAGAGAGGATCCAATTCTTGAATCTCTTGAGTAGTGCACAGGGGGAAGGCAAACCCAAGGTTGATCCTATCATTTTATAGGCATGGCGTAGGGATCTTTTTTTTTTTTTTATTTGCAGGCAATTAGTAATTCTCATTCCCTTTTTCAATTTTCATTTTCTAGTACTAATGATTAATTTCTGTTTTCTTTTTCATTTTCAATCAATTAGGGATCTTTTTTATTTATAGTCAATTTTTGTTTCCTTTTTTCATTTTCTATCAATTAGGTGCCAATTAAGGCACAAATATACATAGGAGTTATATCATTATTATTATTATTATTATTATTATTATTATTATTATTATTATTATCATTATTTTAATTATTATTATTATTGTATATAATATGATTGACATTCATAATATATTAGCATATATATAATATAATATGATTGAAAATATTTGTTACGATTTAATGAACAAATTAATTTATAATTAATAGATATTATTTTGTAATTTTCAATTCCAATAATATGTTATATTCTTGATTTAATTTTCAATTCCAATAATATATCATATTCCTGATTTAATTTTCTACTAATAAATGATGACATTCTGGACGTGATCTTCGTGTATATATATATATATATATATATATATATATATATATATATATATATATATATATATATATATATATATATTTTAAGAAAATTTTCGTGTATATATAAATATTACCAATTTTATTGCACGTACATTACCGTGTATAAGTGACATTAATATGCTAGTATTTGTTACGATTTAATGAAAAAATTAATTTAATAAAATAATATTATGTAAGCAAACAATTCGTGTTAGTAGGTTATTACCATTTGAGAATTGGTTGGAAATGATTTGAAAATAAAATATAATAAATATTTGATTTAATTTTACATAGGGCTTGCCAATTACAATTATTAGATATTATTAGCATATATAATATAATAAATATGATTAACATTCATAATTTTTGTATCTCGGCCAGAATATGAGTACATTTAGATAAATGTTAAAAAAAAAAAGGCTAAAGTGTAATCGGGCACCATGAACCATAAGTTATTCTTCATACGGCACCCTGTTCTTTCATAAGGGACAATTCAGTGCACAAACCATTAATTTTTTTCGCCTAAACTTTTCATATGTTACTTACGGGTAACTGGTAATAATATGCTTACATGTAATTATTTATTTATTTATTTTTTTTTTTGTAAATAGTTGCTCGTATTTGTTGCCTTGCTGGATGAGGGGGAGATACCAACTTCCATTGTCGCAGCCTGCCGGTTACCGTCACTGGAAAAGAGTTGTTCGTCCACCGGAGTTCACCACCTATTCGCCGCCGGTAACCGCCGTTTCCTCAACTCGTCCGCTGCTTTGATGTGTCCGAAAAGTTGGTGGCCTGCTGATTGTGAGAGACAGAGAGATGGGAGATGAGGGGAAACCACGTCTGTTTCTTCCATCTACAGTTCTACACCATCAAGATTTCTCCATTTTTCTTCGTATCACATTTCAATCTTCTCTTTTTTTTTTTTTTGGGTTGCTTTTTAATGCAAACAGATTCCATTGGAAACTCCGGGGCCATCTTTTTAATGCAAACAGATTCCATTGGAAACTCCGGGGCCATTAAAACGGATTAAACAGATTCCATTGGAAACTCCGGGGCCATTAAAACGGATTCCGACCAACACATTCCTCCTTTTCTCTTCTGCGCCTGAATCATCATCCTTACCCCCATCTCAACTCTACTCATTCGAGACTCTTCAATTCTTCCAGAAACAGATACTGAGCTATGGAAGCATGTGTTCAACATCGTCGGAGCCTCCTGTTTAAAGGACAACATATGGCGCAGTGCTCCGCCGTACACTGACNATAATCAACCAAAAACCAATACAATAATTAATGTGACTGCCCACGCATGCATTAACATTAACAATTCATCCAAATACAAAAATCCAAATCTTTAATTTGATTGCTCATAAGGAATCAATCAATTAAGAAAAAAGAACCAAAAGAAAAAGAAGAAGATTGACTCGTCGCTTCACTGGTACGCCGGAGAAGTAGAGTCGCCAAGTTCACCGCCTACTTCCAGAACTTGCTGTCAACGCCGGCGAGAAAAGTGGTGCGGTGCTTGGTGGAGGCTGCTTCTGTTCTTGGTGCGGTGCTGCCATCGACAAGAGTGGAAGGGAGAGATAGGAAGAGAGAGAAAGAGATGAAACTTGTAATTTTGGGAATTGACTTAAAAAATGTCCACATCAACACATTACCTATGCCATGTCAACACATAACCGAATAACCTGCAAAAACTTCTAAGCTCAACACATTACCTATGCCATGTCAACACATAACCGGATAACCTGCAAAAACTTCTAAGCGAAAAAGTTTTAGTAGTTCGTGCATTGAATAGTCACTTATAAAGAACAGAGTGCCACTTGAAGAATCAGTTGTGGTTCATGGTGTGGGATGACACTTTAGCCTAAAAAAAAATTGTAACAATCAAAACAACATTCTTATCTCATTAATATTATTCTATCATAATAATTACCATAATTACTAATAACCTATTATAACCAATTATAATTAATATTATTCTATCATTAATATTATTCTATAATAATAATTAATATTATTAATATTTAATATTATTATTATTATTATTATTATTACCATATTACTAAAATACCCCTACATTTAGGCGGGAAAATTCTAGAGGAGGATAATGCTTTTATATATAGTATAGATAGATAGATTACCATATTACTAAAATACCCCTACATTTGGGCGGGAAAAGTCTAGAGGAAGATAATGCTTTTATATATAGTATAGATATAGATTGATGGCCTCCTTCGTTTTAATAATATATAAATTCCAAAGATGTAAAACGCTTGTGTCATTAATAAAAATATGTTATATAACCAACATGGTTAGTGTAGTGGTTCAGCACCTCGTCCCTTAAGCATGAAGTTGAGCAAACCATTTAGCTAGTCCCTTACCACTTAGTGTGTTGACCGTTGGGACTAGCTAGTCGGCAACTCTAAATTGTTTAAACTCTAAATATTTTTTAGGTTAATATTTAATATTTTAGTATTAACTATTAAAGTATTAAATAGTTTATAATTATCAAGTCTTAAAAATTAATATATATATATATATATATATATATATATATATATATATATATATATATACACACACACAAATTTTAAAAAAAATAAAAAATACACGGCGATTAATCCCCGCCTAGGCACTCCCCGAGCGCCTAGCAATTTTTTCAATAAATACAAAATATTAAAATTTAGAATTTAAATTAAAATCACGTGTAGTATTATTCTTTTACAAAATAATTTGTTAGAAATAAATCTATGTTAGTGCAATTCATGTCTACACCTAACCCAAGCATTGATTGATGTAGCCATTAATATTCAGGTACAATTTTTGTGTTGAATTATTGTGATAGTGTCGACAAAGTTGTCTTTCTCGTTGTTTCCTCTGATTAAGATCTCTATTCTCGTTTTTAGAAAATATAAAAAATAAAATCCAACTAATATTTTAATGAGAAATTCCAATAGTTATTGCATAGACCATAATCCACACAACTTTGTGGTGTCGTGTGGACCACGACCCAAAAACGAACGTCAGTTTGTGTAATTTTTTTAACGCAACCAACTATAACATACTACCTCCATCATTTTGGTTGTTTGATTCGTTTAACGAAATTTAACTGAAGTTATTTTTAATTCAAATTTTCATAATATTAAATTTAGCATTAATATATAAAATTTATATATTTATAAACTACATTAAAAGTACTATTAAATACAAAAAATTAAGTTTAAAAAAAATTACTAAAAAAATAAACAATGAAAAAAGAGTTGGTTTAACAAATGAATAGTAAATAGGACAAGTAAAATGAGATAGAGGGATTACATTTTTATAACTCACAATCTCACATAATGTACATTATTCTAAAATATAATATACATTATTCTAAAGCATAATGTACATTATTCTAACTCATAAAGTACATTATCTTACCCCAAAAGTTTCAGCATTCTAAAACATAATGTACATTATTGTAACACATAATATACATTATTCTAACACATAAAATACATTATTCTAACTCATAAAATTAAACAACATCCTTTTGAATCACAGTCCACACAATAATATCTGCTAGAATTAAGTTGGAACAAAATCTTGACCATTTCAACCATTTTTTGAACTGGAACCAACAATTCTAATCCAATGAAAATACACCTACTATTAATACTCAAATAATATACCTTCAGTTAAAAGATTATATATTTATAAATAAACAAAACATACATGTTAACTGTAAGTATATAGTATGCTATGGTAGCATGTAAATAATTTGTTAAATTATCTACAGGAACATAATGTCAACAATATAACAATTGATAGCTATCCAGAAGTTGGAATTATAGAAAATAAATAAAGGCTAAATGGCAACTCAAAGCTGTACTATCTCAGGAGCTGGGTGCAGGGGCAAGTAGCTCAAAACTTCCAACCTTTAATTAACTATAAAAAATATATATAGATTTTCAAGGGGAAGAAGGCTCAAAAAGTTCACAAAACACAGCATATGGTGCCTTGCTATAATATAGATTTCCAATATACATTACAATTTACAAAGTACTGAGTAAATGTTAATGATAAACTTGAGAACAAACTAATTATATTCTAAACTTTTTTTTGAATACTACCTACTCTATTACAATAGAGTATCTGTTCATAACTACTTTCTCAACAAATTGAAACACAAAGAGTCAATATCGCCACGCACAACCTCCCATATGAGGGAAAAACTTGGTGCCACTAGACCACAACGTCCTTGGCAATTATATTCTAAACTTAATCCCTCATATAGTCATATCAAACAAGAAAAACCTCATCCCTACATGGATTTCAACTAAAAACATCCCCAAATTGTATTAGTTAATTTATGTACCAAAAAGGGGGCAGCAGGAAAAAGGAAATCAACATGAGAAGATAAATTATGTCACTACTTGCTACCAGTTTCTTAATCCTCTCACCCCTTTTTACCTTAATTTTGAGTACAAACTGCAATAGCTCCCTAATTCAGGGTGACAAAAACACTTGCTACACAAGTTCTGTAGTGCACCTGCACCCGCCAAAAGAAAAAAAATTTATAACAGACATTACAAATACATTAGGAGATCATACATGACAAAGGTTATCACAAAAAATCTCATAGTCCAGACCTAGTATGAATGTCAGCAAGTTCTGAATAATCTAACACTGGATTATATTCCTATACAAGTCTTTAAACCTAAGATTTAGCATCATTTTATTCCTCTGTAAATTAAAATTTCTCCTCTTTTTTAGCAAAACAACAGAGTTACCTCAACAATTATCGGGCACCAGAATATTAATGTAGAATGACTATCTTCACCATGTTCTATCATCATGCACATAATAAATTGATCAAAAGCCTCATTTAATTATCAAGAAGAACATCTGTCGTCTAAATATAACACTAGTTTCGAGCAACACTGATTAAACAATCCTACTCTAAATATAGGTTTGCATGCTAATCCACCTCCATTACCTTTTCAGGCATTCTAATGGAGTATTCCTCCATAGTGGCAAAAATCTCAATTCACAAATTTAAGTCAAGTTTCTAATTAAGAAAGGTAAGATGTACTCTATTTTATACATGAAAAACATGAAAACATAAATAATCATGATATCCCTTTCTTACAAAATATAATAATAGAGATAGTTAGAGGACCAAGCATGCAAAAGGTCAGTAGATTGAAGTTTCATTGCAAAGTAAGATCATGTCATAAAACATATACAGCATTCCAAGTGATGTGAAAGCTGATTAACCATCAATTTTGGCAACTAATCACATTCGTTAACCATGTACTTGGGCATCATTTCTTGTTCTTCATGTTTGTTCCATACATCATATGAGACCTCACACTTAAATCTATTACTCCTTTTTTAGCACAAAGATAATACAAATAGAAGCACTTCAGAGTTGTGATTCTATTTAAGACTACTAATATTCAATGTTGCAGAAAGCATTAGGCACTAAGCGGCGCTAGTCGGGCACTATATATATATATATATATATATATAATAAGACAGAGAAAGTTAGACGGTTATAATCCCTAAACTAGTCAAATATATACTTGCCAAGTCCGCTGAATTGGACTCATACTTCCGAGCTAGACGCTTAGTTGGCCAGCCAACTAAAAGCTGACTAGGGCTGAAATCCCTCCGGCCTAGGGAGGCTAGGGCATTTTTAAAGCACTGCTGACATTTTTGGGCATATTTCAAAAACCACAACTCTGTATAAAATCCATTAGTCATTTTGCTGAACTCAAAAGGTTTAATTATCACCAATAAAACAAACACAACAGAAACAGCAACACGAGAATTGGAAGCAATAAAGATAGAAGATTCGGTTGTACATACTGAATCCCACAACTACTGATTCTGTGGGGGCGGCATTCCAGGACGGGGAGGTCCAAAGACATGAACTTGACCACCAGGAGGTGGAGGCGGCATCCCAGGGCGAGGAGGCTGTCCAGGCATATTGGGCCTAGGCGGAGCTCCGGGAGGTGGTGGACCCCTCATCATAGGAGGAGGCGGCACCATAGGCCGTTGCCCAAACTGCGGCGGGAATTGCCCTGGCGGAAGAGGTCGGAACTGCTGCGGCGCTCCCATTGGAGGCACGCCTGATCTAGCCATCAAGGGCTGCGGTGGAGGAGCCATTCCCGGAGGCGGTTGCTGAGGGTAGTTGATCGGAGGACGAGAGATCTGAGGTTGCATCATTCCCGGAGCGGGCCCACCAACACCACGAACCGGACCAGCAAGTCCGGGCTGGGCCTGAACCAACGGCCCAGTAGGAACCCCTCTCCCAGCGCCACGACCAATACCGGGCCCGGGAACGCCATTTGCAGCTCCAGTTGCCTTGACGCGGGATTCATCGGGAGGAGGCGGACCCTCAACAGTCATGGAGATAACTTCTTCGCCACGGAGGAGGAGAAGGCCGAGAGTGCGGCGATCCTCGCGCTCTTCTTTCGAGCCCTTAGTCGGTGGAAGCTTCCGGAACTCCTCGCAATCTCCGAGAACGAGATTCATGTGGCGATCGAAAGCCATGAATTTTCCGACCAACTGACGGCCGTCCTGGACCGTGACACGTATCCGATAATTGATGTATTGAAGCATCTTGGAAGTTTTCGACATCGACATCTTGGCTGGATCCGAAAGAGAAAACCGGCCAAGGTTCCGCCTGGAAAGTGGGGCTTTAAGAGACGGCCGAAGGGGTTTAGGTATTAGGGTTTCTTTATGGCATTACGGTGGAAGATTATTAGGCGCGCGCAGAGCTATCTAATGTATAAAAGTGGAATTTTTTGAAAATGTGTAATATGAATTAACTAACGTACCCAATGCCCAAGTGGCCAATCGTTATACCCTACACCACGGTGCACATAGCAATGTGCACCGTGGGACTAAACGGCACCGTTCCACTAAGTGATGGGACGGACGCCGTTTAGTCCATCCAATCACCGTTATTTTTTTTTTTAATTAAAGTATATAAGTGACGGAGAGTCTTCTTTAACAAGACTCCCGACTCTCTCGCTCCACTCACTGCACTCCCACTGCACTTCGACCAAGCAAGCAACACTCTCAAGCAAAGCAAAACACAAACGATTCACACCAGAACTCAAGAACATCAGGACAAATACGCATTGATCAACAACAAATACACATCTTCATCGACTATCAAGAACACACGGAACTAAAAGGTAAATATTTAACAAACATTGTTGATCAACGACATTGTGCAAAAAAAACATAATGTTTGTATATATATCACATGCATTTGCATTCGCATTCTAGCATGAACATTTACTGATTCTCAATATTATATCATTTTATCATACACATTGTTGATTTTCAGTATTAAACCTCATCAAACATCTGTGTTAGGTTATTGATACTAGGGCTTAGATTCTGTGTATTATTGTTAAAGACTCTCTATATTATATCATGTCATTGTCTGCATTTTAGGATGTTACCATTCCCACATTGTTGATTCCAAGTTTCCAACATTCTTGGTGATTGATAATAATGAGAAGTATATTCTGTGTATTATTGTTATTGAGTTTGTGTATTCGCGTTAATCTGTTTGTGTATTCTTCTTACTGACTCTGTGTGTTCTAGCATTTTATCCACATTGTTGAATTTGGGTTATTGAAACTAGGGTTTATATTCTGTGTATTATTGTTAACAACTTTGTGTATTTTAGCATATCATTCTGTGTATACAAGAATGTTACCATCCCACATTGTTGATTCCAAGTTTCTAACATTCTTGGTGATTGATAATAATAAGAAGTATATTTTGTGTATTGTTGTTAATGCGTTTGTGTATTTGTGTTAATGTGTTTGTGTATTCTTCTTACTGACTCTGTTTATTCTAGCATTTTATCCACATTGTTGTGTTGAGGTTATTGATACTAGGGCATAGATTCTGTGTATTAGTGTTAAAGACTTTGTGTATTGTAGCATGCCATTCTGTGTATTCTAGCATGTTAATTCTGTCTTTTCTATTATGTGACAGCAATGTCAAGTTCTGATAAAAGTGATCAAGTCCTGACAACTGCCTTACAAAGAAGAAAGAGAAAGAGAGATAGTGCAGCTACGTCAAAACCACAAACAGAAGACAGGCAAAAAAAACAGAGAAAGAAGCCTGCAACAAAACGAATAAAGAAAGGGAAGGAAGTAGAGGAAGACAAACCAAAAACAAAGAAATACTTTACTGTTCGAACAACCCCTAAGCAGTTGTTCACCCTTGTCAGTAGTTTAACCGAAGATCAGCATCAAGCCGTAAAGGATATAGGATTTGGACCACTACTGGACATCAAGCTGACTCATTGTGATGGTGTGCTAATCAAGCACATATTAAAGAAGATGGACATAGAACGATGCTCCATTGAAATTGGAGATGGTGATGATGAGCTGTGTTTGTCGGAGGATGATGTACAGTCTACACTTGGACTCCCGCAGGGCAAACTCCCTGTCATAGAGGGCACTTCTAGTAATGAGACTGAAGGATTCAATGCTTTGGTCAGGGATTGGAGACTGAGATGGGGGGTAGAGAAGGGAACCCCAACAACCACTGAAATGCTAAACAAGATTGTCGAGAGACAAGACAGTGGTGACATGTTCAAGCGTGACTTTGTCATCTTCGTGGTTACAACACTGATAAGGGGTTACAAGAACACTTTCTGCAATTACAGGATTCTATACTCACTGCAAGATGTGAGTAAAATCAAAGAAATGAATTGGTGTGCTTACACCATAAAGAGCATGCTAGACACTGTAGAGACCTGGAAATCAAACAAGGATTCCTCATACAGTGGCCCTGCAACTTTCCTAATGGTATGCAATACTAACTTATTCTTATAATTCTATAAATTATTGAATAAAATGCCTTACTTGAGTCTGTGTATTCTATGTGTAATCTGTTGAAAGTTTCTGTGTATTCATGTTCACATTCTGTGTATTACTGAGTAATATTCTGTGTATTATAGTTATTCATTATGTGTATTCACTTATATATCTCTGTGCATAGTCCTAAATACTAAACTATAAGTCCTAGATCATAACCACTAAATGTTTGTTCTAATCTTTGTTTTTTTTTTTTTATTCTTTGAAGCTTTCTTACCTTGATCGAGTCCAGATCAGAGGGCTTGTTCTCACACAGAACCCTCCAACCATTAGAGAATGGACAAGAAAAGACATTAAAGCAACGCTTACAATGCATAGGAAGCCAGGGAAGTATGGCAGAGGAAAGGTGATTGATAGAAGGCCAATGCTTGAGGAGGAAGTGACTCGTAAACCAATTGAGTCTGAAACTGTGCAACGAGTTACTGACTCCCTGAAGAAAATGAGTTCTAGTATTGCAGAGTTTGGGGAAGTCATGGCTGGAATTGGAACCAACAATTCAGCAGCTGAAATCATAAAGAACACTTTTGTCAACTTCTCCCACACTGTCAATCCAACACCAAGTCCAAATCCAACCCCACCGATCCCACCCGAGAGCCTGCTAAAAGATGATGATGTCTTCAACGAGCCAAGCTTCTTAGAGACAGTCGCTGAACTTGAAGCTGCATTCTATGCAACCATGAGGAACATCTCTCCTGAAATCCATGCACCTTCTTTCCAGCTGTTAACTCCGACACCATCACCACCACATTCTGAAGATCAACAAGCAGCAACAACATCACCAGCAGACACAACAGCACCAGCGGCAGCACCAGCAGCAACAACAGCACCACCACATGCAGCAGCAACAGGAACAAAATCACCAACAGCAACATCGCATGCACCAACAACAGCAACCCCATCCCCAATAAGGCGATCGCCGAGAGGAAAAACAGCCCAGCCTTCACTAGAGAAGACCCCACCACCACAAACACAGAGAGAACAACAAAAAGAAGCAACAGCGTCTCCAAAATCTCCTGAGATAGCAACCATGTTGGAATCATTGGTTGAAAATATTTCAAAGAGTGGCTACAGAGCAACAACAAGTAGCCCCATCTGCTTCAACACCATCTGCTACAACACCAAAAACACCAGCTGAAATTGAATTTGAAAGGTATACACCTATGCTTATAACACTTTATAATTTACTAATACTTGTGCTTATATTCTGTGTATCTTATTGAGTGAGTCTGTGTATTCTAACATTTCATTCTGTGTATTCTGTATATTAAAATTTTTATTCTGTAATTCACTTAGACTATATATTCTGTGTATTACATGGTAGTATTTTGTGTATTACATGCTATCATTCTGTGTATTGACTATTATATTTCTGTGTATACACAGCATCCTTGCAGAGTCTGAAGAGGATATTGAAGATGTCCACACAAAGAAAAGACCACAAAGAAAGTTGAAACAACTTCCTCTGGCCTTACGCTCACCATATTGGGCACAAAACAGAACAAAGCTGACAAACATTTCAGCTAAACAAAAAATCTTTTCAGACTACGCATTCTTGTCTTGTGGTGGTCAATATTCAATGAAGTAAGTTCCATTTTGATAACTTTTACTAGACATATATCATATTACTTAACATGTTATTTTCCTTATGATTAATCTATATTTTACTTTGTGTAGTGATATGCTTTATATAGGAAACAATTTGGTCGCTAATCGAGACGATTTCATGTCATTGGCATCCGGTTATGTATCTACCAACATTGTGCAAATTTGGTGCCAACTGATGAGTTTACTGGACATGAGAAGATCAGTTGACAAGCCAAAAAGGGTTTTCTTCTCAGAAATTGTTTTTGTAAGTAACCATTTTACTCTAAACTTTTTTTTTTCTTTCCTTTATTCATACCAATGCATTGTATAACAAAAAAAAAACAAATTTTTGCAGATGACGTTGGAAAGTGCAACAAATTTGCAGAATAGTAAGAGTGCTGCCTCAAAGGCCATTTTGAAAGAATTCTGCGGAGCAATTGATCACCAACTAGAATCAATTTCTCTTGATATAAGTGATGCCAGCCTTGTAAGTACAAAATAACTATACCTTAATTATTTAAATTCTGTATATTATTCATTTGAATTGTCCATATAACACAAACTGATTTGTTTTTTCTGACTACTCTTAACAGGTATTCTTCAGTATCCTCCGGCACCAACATTTCTACTTGTTGTGCTTTAATTTCTTGACATCAAGACTTCAAATAATTGACAACAGGCCTATTCCCGAAGGAATTAAAGCACAAGACAAGTATGAAGGTTGTCCAGAGAAACTAGTAAGAAATTTTATCTCTATTAAATTCTGTGTATCTTACTGACTGAGTCTGTGTATTCTAACATTTCATTCTGTGTATTCTGTATATTACAAAGTATATTATGTATAGGACTTAGACTACATATTCTGTGTATTACATGCTGTGATTCTGTGTATTCTGGCATACTAATTACACACAACTATATCAATATTCTACAGTTGATTGCCTTCACTAAGTATCTCGCAACAAAGAAGATTGCACTTGCAAAGAATATGAAATCAATGAGAGTGCAATACATGCAGCTGCCTTGGCAAAATGAAGAAAATGCTGTAGACTGTGCCATATACTCGATGAGGCATATGCAGACTGTAACACCCCAATTTTCAACTCTTACATTTATTACAAAATCCGTAATAAAACGCTGCGGAAGCTTACATCATATCAACAGAAAACCGGGTGCTACCGCCACACCTAGAGTGAATTCTATCACCTCTTTGACAAACTCCACTCTAAGTGCACAGGCTAAACTTACAACATTAATAACAATCCCTGTCTACATCAAAGAGTAGACCTCAACCTGTACTTCCCTTCTATTCCGAGCTCATCGGCTACAGGGGCCCACACTAATCTGCAACTGATAAGAAACACATTGAAGTGCAGTTAGCACGACGGCTAAGTAAGGATATCCATGGGTTATCCAAAACTAAATAAAGGTTTTGTAAAACTTGATTACATCAAAACCCTATCCTTACTCATCGGCCGAGGTTCTACCTGCAACCTTTACGAATAGCAATTTATACACATAATAGGCAACAATTTCAATATCATCTTAATCATTTTCCCTCTAGACGAGGTCATATAATAGTCATTTGCCTACTCAGATCATATAATGCTAAACATTTAAGCATATAAGCAGAAAAAGGGAAAACACAAATCCCATATTTGTTCTCAAACATATTCTTTGAAAAATCTTTCCTCAAAGGACATTCTCCTCACTTTTCACCATCTCCTTTCCGTAGCTACAGCGTAACTACATTTTCATACAAAATTTCCACTTAGTTTCTTTATAGAAAGCGTGAGGCCTTTGGAGTATTCACTTAACTCCTTCCCTGACCACTTGGATCATCGAACTCGGGTTCAGTGGTCATCACCCGGTCTAACACTGATCCCCTGGACGTAAGGTTCGTTAAAATGATCCCTAGTTGGCCCTACTAGGTCCATAAAAACGACACCTACCCGGACTTCTCAGAGTAACTATACTTTAAGTGTGCACACCCCCGCAGGAATACCTCATCCAAACGAGTTATATAGTACCCGGCGAATAGACTTCGCACCTTTAGTATGAATGATCATACTACATACAACAACCTTGGGCAAGGGCACTTTAAGCCACCCGAAGGCTAATCAAGGTCCTCCTCAACTTTACTAGAAACCAAGGGTTTGAAAACCATTTTCCTTCCTTTCTCATCCTCCTTGAGTCAAAATCACTTTTTTTGGACATGTTCCACGAAATCAAGTCCCCCTTTTTAAATCGATCACCATTCTCAAAATAGTTCAAAGTCTTGTTTCTCAAAACATTTTCCATCATCACCACACATATGTATATATGCATTCAATCATAACATTTCCCACATATGCATATTCACATAAAGTACACATACTATATGTATATATATACACGTTAAGTATATATACACTGCACATACATGCTTTATAATATACATAATACAACATTTTGTACATACATTACACACACATTATAATATACATAGCATGCTTAACTTAAATATTTAGGCACATTAACAACCACCTCATACCATATATAATATGTATATATTACTTATATATATACATATATATGTTACACTACACATACTATATATATAGAGATACAACCTTCATTTAATTATACATATATACTCATATATGTACATATATATATATATAGTTTAAACACACACACATCACACGTGTATATATATATATAATATACATAATACACACATAATATATATACTACACGTATATACATAGGTTTCATATACATAATACCACTTCCTTATAAGAAAATTTCAGCTAGCGCAGTCTGAAAGATTGAGCCGGTAAAGATAGTTCCCGAACTCTTTTTCACTTGAAATTTTTATGGTAGAACCCTAACTCATAGTACTTGATGTTCATAAAAAGTTTTGGTCACCTAGGTTCACGAATTAACACAGAAAATTACATTTTTACCCTTGGCAGTGTGCTGTCCGGATTTTCTGCTCTCTGGACCAGTTTTGGAAAAATTTTGAAAACCATACTTACTACTCCAAAATTATGAAATTTTTATGGTAGTTCTAGACTTATAGAACTACATGTCTAAAAAAAATTGGATCAAAATACTTTACCGATTTTTCCCAGAAAATCACGGAAGTTACTGCCAGAATCTACCCTGATTTTTCCTTTCACTATTTTCACAACTATAAGCATATATGGGCATAAATATGATATGTACATGCATTTTCAGCCATTATCATGTATAGAAACATATTCATAAAACCCCTAATCTCATCATTCACTATCAATTATCTAGTTTCAAATAACCTCAACCAAATAAAGGGATTCCTTACCTTCCGTAGGAAGCAAATCTTGGATCTTTCCCCAAATTCACCTTAAAACCCTAACATAAAACACGGTAATACGAATATGGTTCAACAAAATTCTACCCAAAACTATGAACTAGGAGTAAAACATAATTTAACCGATTAAAAATTGAAATTTACCGAACCAATCGCGATCCAAGCTCGAAAATTGCTTCTCTCTCTCTCTCTCTCTCTCTCTCTTACGGAAATGAGGGTGAAGACGAAATGAAGAAATGGAAATGAAGAAATGTGACTTGCTCAATCTTATCCCTTACATATATACATATACGTAATAATATATTTAATAATAATAATAATAATAATAACAATAATAATAATAATAATAATAATTATAATAATAAAATATAATATGTGGGATGCTTATCCAATTATATATAATAATAATATTAATAAAATATCTCCACAACATATTAGTTGTGGTCCAAACAGATAAAGTTTCGGTGGAAAATAATCCAGAAAGAATAATTTCCGACACCAAAATTTTATTCCAGTCAAAAGCTCCCAAAATGGGCTAGGTTCAGTACACTGCGAAATTTCGCGAAGTACGATCAGAAATAAATTTCGACCCTTATAGCTCATCCAATTTCAACTTAACTAAGCAGGAAGTTCATACTTAGTCATATATGCCTAATCATCCATTTCCAAAGAAATCCGAGCTGAAAATTCGTCCCCCAAAAATTTTACGGTTCGTGACCGGCACATACGATCGCAGCTTAATAACAACTATACTTACTTATAAAAATTCTTTCGAAATATCTGAAGATCATAACTTAGGAATGTCAACGCCTTAGGATAATGTTAATAAAATACGGGGTATTACACAGACTTACACAGGCACATCAATAGAAGACTAGAATACAGGACTCACTGGAGGCCCTGAAGATGTAAGTATAAAAATATTCTTTCAACTTTCTTCCATATTAAAATATTTAACAATTCATTTCTAATTAATTTTGCATTCTATTTTTTGCAGAATACATTCCTCACATCACTGAGAGCTAAATATGCCGCAACCATACTCATGTCAGAATGGAATACCCTTCTACCAGAGGTGACAAATGCAGCCAAAGAAATCTACAAACAATCAAAGTGACCGTGTTTGTAAAGATGATGATTTTTGTAAACTGAAATTGAAACAAGTATCTGAGATGTGTTCTTTATTTTGGAAACTACTCTAACTCTAAAATGAAAAAAAGCTTTTTGTCACATCTTATATTATAGGGTGCCATATCTATTAAGTTTATTCTGTTGATTACAAAATTTATTCTAATAATGACTTCAATTATATATTCTGTGTATTACGCAGTAACATTATGTGTATTACATGCTGTCCTTCTGTGTATTCAGTTAATGGTAACCCATAACTCTAAGACTAAACCTTAACCCCTGAAACCATAACACATAATAATATTCTGTGTATTATTGACTTCAACTCTGTGTATTCAAAAATATATCTGTATACATAGTACTGGGTGCTAAACCCTAAAACCTAATGCTAAACCCTGGCTTCCACCTCTGTCTGCTAACTCTAAAAACATATTACAGAGTGCAATTCATATTCTGTGTATTCGGCAGTACTGTTCTGTGTATTACATAGTATCACTCTGTGTATTACAGAGTGCAATATAAAGAAATAACACCAAATGGTTTCTGTTGTTGTGGTAAATAATTCTGTGTATCTTGTGGAAACAGTCTGTGTATTACTTGTAATAGTTTTGTATATAAAAAGTACAACTGCATGTCTTGAAAAAACAAAACTAACAAGCAAAAACCTACTCAGAAATCAACCTACAAACATTAAGACACACTCTGATTGTCCTCTTGGTTTGCATTTGACCTAAAATGACAAAATGTTGAACCTCCAGACATTGGATGCACCAGATATCCATTACCAGCTATATTAGAAATAGCATCTTCAACTTGAGACTGCCCCACCGATTTTGTTTTAGATGCAGCTATATGAGCAAGCTGCTTTCGACCCCTTGCTTTCTTGTATTTCTTTTCAATCACACTAGTCACCCTCCTATTGCGTAACCCTTTCAACCGCCTGTTTGATGGATCCTTTATAACACCGCTCGACGATTCCACATCACAATCTTCGCCTTCGAAGAAAATAGGGCCATACTCATCTTCAACTTTTCTCTTGGCATCTAACACTGCTTGCTCAAAAATTTTGCGTGCTTCGCTGTTTTCTTGGCAATAAACAACCAACTTCTGAAATTTCCTAGTGATCTCTAAAGTCCAAACAGAAGAGGGAACATTAAAGCACTGAGATGGGGGGATAATACCAGCATTCTCGTCTTCCAAAACTCTTTTAGTCCATCTCTTCAAAATATATTTATTTGGAACTTCAGACACACAATGCACGTTTAAAATGCGTAAATAGTGACAGCATAAGATCCCGGTTTCAGTGAACAGCTTGCAACTGCACCAAATATCTAACTCTCTAACGTTAAAAATCACTTCATGCCTAATAATATCAACCTCCGGCCTCTAGACGTGATACTTATACACACCACCTTCAAATTGAACACACTCTTGATAGCATGATGCCCCTTTCAAAAACTACTCTTCGAACAAGTAATATATCTCAATCGTATAAATATCCCTAGCGTGTGAAAGAATCATAATGTGATCCATAGCCATTGTAGGTACACCTTGGGAACACCGGACATCTTCCCCGTTCTCTCTACTCCTCCACTCCGAAACAACACCAACAAAGGAGCTATAGAAATCACATAGCCCAGCAGTCTTGGATAACCTTCTAGAAATAGAGTGATTTGTGGTTTCACTCCTTTGTGAAGATAAAATACCACCAGAAAAATAATCTTTGTTAAATGCAGGGCACCATTTTTCTCTACATTGATACAACTTTTCAATCCAAGAATTATTATGGCATTTGTATGTTGTGACCATCCTGGAATACCATAACATATATATTAACTACACCTATTCATATAATATAATTCATACACAGACTCTCATATACAAATACACATGATCATTCAATTGAATACACAGAATATAAGAGGGGTATTATCAGATATGAAGGCATGGGAATGAAAGCACAGAATCAATAGAATAAACATACTCTAACACTACAATACTCAGAATATATCAATAGAATACACATAATCTGGGTGAGAATTGCCAACTCTGTATACTACTGCAAGCAATTGGGAAAAATATAATACATAGAATACTATAACTAAATAAACATAAATACCATCACCAATACACAGAATGTTTAATGAAAGCATACCTTGTCCAATAAAGCTCAAACTCTGCCTCTGTATCGGTATGTTTCAACAAACAATTGAATATGTCTAGAAAATCATTTTGATTTCTTAGTCCCTTGATGTGCTTCTTTGAATTCTCACTGATATGCCATATACATAGGCGATGTCTTGAGGTTGGAAAAACTTGGGAAATAGCAGCAGCCATGGCAGCGCATTGATCGGTCATTATACTCTGGGGGCTTTTCCCATTCATTGATCTTAAAAATGACCTAAACAACCATACGAACGACTCAATCCTCTCGTTCAACAAAAAACCACATCCAAACATGACATTCATACAGTGATGGTTCATACCAACGAATGGACCACAAATCATATCATATTTGTTAGTACGATATGTCGTATTGTGAACTAACAAATCTCCAAACAATTCATAGTCTCGCATCATTTTCCCATCTCTCCAAAAAAGCTGCACAACCTTGACTCATCATCCACTTCGAAATCAAAGAAAAAATCCTTTTCACTTGACTGCCTTTGTCTAAATATTTCAATTAATGTGTTTGAGTCGGTTCCATCCAAATTGTTCAATACATCAGTGCACAGCGAGTTATATGCATCCCTGCTTGTAAAACCAACGAATGGTGACCCCCCTGATTGTGTTTTAAGAAACCGTAAACCATCAGCCACACAAACACCGCTCTTCTTCAAATCCTTTAGGTAGGAAAGATGATTTCTAGACACTGATCTATGTGACTGTAGAAGATAACTCTTGGTCGTTGGAACAAACTCATGATTATGAAGCTTCTGGTGCTTTGTCACAGTCCACATCCCATTTTCATCTAAATCAAATTGAACAGATGCACGACAACCTGTCCGTACATCAACTTTTAAATAACTTCCCTTTCTTAAAACCCTTTTAAACCCAGACTTTGAACAATTAAACTCCTTCATCTTCAATTGTTTTGTACCAGCACTATATCTTTGCTTACCCCTCCTCACACTAAAACCTAGCCTGAAAGCATAATCATTATAAACCTCATTTGCTTCATCAATAGAACTCACTGACACCCCTAACAAGTCCTGATTCAAAGAATACACAAAATATTCACAAAAACACACAAAATCCACCAGACTGACATTCGATAAACAAAACACAATACACCCTCTGTTTTACATATAACTACAATGAATACACAGAAACATTGCCTGAAATACTCACAGTTCATTAAAGGAATACACATAATATCCACACAAATACACAAAACTCATTTTCTACCCTTCCAATCGCATAGTTGTATCATAAAACAATCCTAAAACCAGTATCATATAATCAAAACACACGAATCAAAGCATACGAATTCAATGATTTTCATAAACACAAAAGAAATAACAAAATCAAACATAAAAAACCTAGATTACGATCGCCTGAAATAGCCAATCCAACCGGATCATCGAGTTCTTCAGTCGTAACCACCTCCTGCTGCGAATTGACGCCTTGCATATCCTAATGCCTGAGAATCCAAGAGCTACGACTGTATATTTGTTATTCGTGAGTTCACAAATCGGAGAAGAAGATCGCCATAACCGCCACAACACAAACAATTCAAATTCACTGTTTCTTTTTTTTTTTTGTTTATATATATTAGGAAGTTAACGGAGGAAACGGACGTGATTCCCAAAATAACGTCCACTTAACAATATGACGCCGTTTTAATTCCTGGCGCACAATGCTACGTCCACCACGGTGCATGGTATAATTTGCCCCAAGTGGCCAAGTCCCAAGAAATTATGATTGGATAAATTTAAATAGTAAAATTAAATAATAAATTATTTTTGATGGAAAATATAATACTTTTATATTAAAATGTAAAAGGATTACATTTTTTAAAAAAAGTATTACAATTTCTATTATAAGTAACAAATATTTTATGTTTGATTTGTATTACATTTGAGCATATAAGTATGACATTTGCGCATATAAGTATGACAATTACATGTTGATCCGACCCAACACGACTCGTCCTACGAATAAGGATCCATGAGACGGTCTCATACAAATGTAACCCGTTAAAGAATTATAATTATTTTAAAAATAATAATAAATTATTTGGTTGGGGAACATAATTACACCAACCAATGCTGAACTAGTGAGCACCCCAACAAAGGTATTGAATTCCACTGTACAAGAATAAAAACTATTTGTGCGCACCACTTTGGTGGATGTTGGTTAGGAATTGCAGACACCATAGTTAAATGGTGAGGTTAAGTGCACACGGACCAATGATATGATGCACACAGCAAACCACAAGTACATCAACCTATTCTAATGTGTATTTTTCACCTAGCAAATAATTGGGAACCAAGATAGCGGGAAGAAAAACATGTGCGGCCCCCCGTTTGGCGCCCCGACCAAGATGGTGACGTTTCCAAAAGACCGAGACTGAGTGTGAAGATGGGGAAAGCGCAATGCTATGCAAGTACATAAGCTAGATTATGGGCATCAAATATGAAGAAATACCACAGTCATTTGTTGTCCACCAATGGATTGCCCAAAGTGTGAACAACGACATGTAATGGATTCAGCTTACTCTACTCTTAATTCTCTTTTCGTAATTGATTTGCATTTTTGTTTTCTGTACAAACTAACAGACGTCCATTATATTATAATAGTTTAACACCAAACATGACGCAGGTATGAGGTGTTGTTCACCTACAAAAACAAAGTTGCAAGGTTACTGGACTTCACGTCACTACTAATGGAGCAGGAAGTATCTGTTGGGATCATTAATGCGTGGGCATGCATCCTGAATCACCGAGAGCACAAGAATACAAACGGCGCCCCAAAGAGAGTATTCGCATCACCTGTGACACCCCGGGTTGGTCAACCCTACAACCGGGGGTGTCACAAGGTGGTATCAGAGCCTAGGATCGAGTCAACCTAGGTTTGTTAAGATAAGCTTAAGTTACTGTGTCACCCTAACCCAAGTGTAAACCTTTCGGAACGGAATCGGAGCTGGTGGCTGGATAGCAGTAAAGGGGATCACCTATCATTGCTGCACATAATCTTGAAAATTGTTCATTGTGTGATATAATCTCTGTTAATGATCGTATGTGTTTGTTGTTAGTAATTGTGATTGTTTGATGATTCGGAAAGTAGGATACACTACTGACTATAGTGCCCTACTGTAGCACTTTGTTGATAAATGTGGTAAAGTGAGTAGTGACGTTGTAGTATAGTAATTGAGTAGATACGATGCTGCGTTCGGGGTGGTTAGGTTGCGAAATTCTAACCCTTTTGGAAGCTGATTGCTTGTTCAGTATATATGCCTCCTAGACCGGAAACACGTAGTAGTGCGGGCAACGAAGAAACCTCTACCATGGATCGCATGGTGCAGATGATGGAAAGAATGGCTGAGTTCATGATGGCTCAGCAGGCTCCAGACCAAAATCAAGTTCAACCCCGAGTAGATTATGCTAAAGCAATAGCCAGCAGACACCCTCCGACCTATGCCGGAGAAGAAGATCCCGTGGTTCTGGAAGAGTGGATCAGGACATTTGACAAGTTGTTGGACGCAGTAAACTGCCCTGCGGATCAGAGAATATCCTCGGCTGTGTACTACCTCACAAAGGCTGCGGACAATTGGTGGACTACAACTGGGCCTGATCTTTTGCAAGAACCAGACTTCGATTGGGAAGACTTCAAAACAGCATTGAGGGCTCAGTTTTACACTGAAAGAATTCGAGGAATTAAATGCGAAGAATTTCTAAGGCTGAGACAGAAAGGGGCAAGTATTCAGGAGTACTATGCAAAGTACATAGAACTGCTAAGATTCGCCCAGGATATCGTGCCGGATGACGTGAGTAAGGCCAGAAGATTCGTGCGCGGCATGGACTGGGATAACCGAAGAGCCCTTGCACCGTTTATGTGTTCGACCTTGAAAGAGGCATATGAACGGGCGTCGGACCATTATCAAGTGCACCTGGATCAGCAGGAGGTGTACGACCGAAACAAGAGAAAGGCCGAGGCGCAGCAGGGGAAATCGAAACTTGAAGGCAAGAAACCAAACTTTGGAGAAGCCAGTAGCAGGCAAGGAGAAAGAAAGGGGGAAGTAATCCAAGTAAGGGGTTACCCATGTCCACGGTGCGGGAGGATCCACCCTGGTGAAAACTATCGAGGGGAGAAACTTACATGCTTCCAGTGCGGCCGAGTGGGGCACAGGCAAAGGAACTGCCCTATTCAACTACGGCGCTATCTGAATCCACCCCTGAATCTGAATCAAGGGGGAGGGTTTACTGGAGAACCGAGGCAGGGACAATTTAGCGGTGGAAATGGCAGAGGGAATAATGTCCCACAAGTAAGCCAGGGGAGACCGTCGAGTGTTGCTTCCAATATTACCAACAATAGAGGAAAACAGCCAGTTGGGGCCAGCAATTCAGGAAGCCAGGAGAGAATTTTCGTTGTCAATAGCGCCCAGGCTCAAGCAAGCGACACCGTTGCTGGTACCTTCCTAATAAACTCTGTGCCTGGTTTAGTTCTATTTGATACAGGAGACACGAATTCTTTCATCTCTTGTATGTTTGCTGATAAATTGGGGTTAAGATCTGCTACTAGGTTAAACCTTAACGTAATGACTGCCTCAGGACTAGTAGTAGCTTGTAAGAACATATATGAGAATGTTTCTATAGAGATAGAGGGGGGTTAACTGTCCCGGGAATCTTATTCGGTTTGAGTTGGAAGGTATAGATGTGGTATTGGGAATGGACTGGTTAGAGAAATATAAAGCTAGGATAGCTTGTAATGGAAAGAAAATTATGTTAAGAGGACCGAAAGGGAAAAGGGTTTCATATCGAGGAATCGAGAAGGAGCCCGAACCAAAACTGATGACAATACGTAGGCTGAGAAAATACGCACAAAAGGGGTATGGAGTGTACCTCTGTCTGGTGCAGGATATGGAAGTAGAAAAACTGGAGATCAGTCGGATCCCAGTTGTGTGTGAATTTCCGGACGTGTTTCCCGATGATCTTGCGGGAATGCCCCCTGAAAGAGAAGTGGAATTCACCATTTACCTGATGCCAGGAACATNGTATATGTGTGTGATATATATATATCTATATAATATATATTATGTACGGATTATATATATTATGTGTGTGTGGGTTATGTATATATATTACATGTGTGTGTGATATACATATATATATGTTACGTGGGTGTGTAATATATATATACATTACGTGTGTGTGTGGTATAATATATATATATATATGTGTATAGAATACATATTATATATATGATATATATATATACCGTAACACATATATATATTATGTTGTAAAATATATGTATTATCCATATACATTATATCATGTACCATATACCTTTTGTATACCTATATTATATGTTATATTACCAATTACATGCTATCGATATATATTATATTATATACCGTATATATATGATATATATGAGTATAGGTATGTTAATGTTAT
This sequence comes from Ipomoea triloba, assembly GCF_003576645.1. Classification (NCBI taxonomy): domain Eukaryota; kingdom Viridiplantae; phylum Streptophyta; class Magnoliopsida; order Solanales; family Convolvulaceae; genus Ipomoea; species Ipomoea triloba. Next base: position 20,577,793 of record NC_044924.1, read on the forward strand.
ATATGTATAGGTATAGGTAGTGTATGTGAACTATGTGTTGTGAACGTGAATGAGTTAATAAAGTGCGTGGTAGCATAGGAAAGAATTTGATAGTGTAATCATGCCATGTTGGTTGTTGTCGTGATATGTGAACTTATGTACTACATGTTGAAGAGTGTATGAGTAGGAAAGGTGAGCGTATTGTCGGAACAAGAGTAGTTAATGTTTAAAATGAATAAAACCTTAGTTTCAAGAAGTTACGAGGACCTTGTTGTCTTTTTACCTCGGGCTATAATTACCGAAGGTCGTCATTGATATATGTACGGTTGTATTCGTACTTTGGCGAAGTCTATTCGCCGAGTCTCTACGTCACTCATGTATGGCTAGATTGTGGGGGTGTGCACACTTAAGCGTATTGACTCTGTCGTCTCCGGGTTGGTGTCATTTTAATGGACCTAGGCGGGGCCACACTAGGGGCCATTCTAATGAACCTTCGTCCAAGGGACCGAGAAGAGAATTTGGGTAATGACCGCAAGACCAAGTTCCAGGTTCATTCGGTCAACCGACAAGGAATATTCAACATTTCCTATAAGGCCTCATACTTTGAAATGAAACTAAGTCGAGTTTTCATAAATAATGGTTGAATCAATGTCTATGATGAGATGTGTGATGTCTATGATGAGATGTGTGATGTCTATGATGAGATGTGTTATGCTATGATGAGATGTGCGATACTAGTTCCAAGAAACTAGACGTTTGACGTTGAGAAATGGTATATCGTGAAGTTGTCAGTTATGGTTGTGGGAATTCGCGTGTGTAATGTGAATATGATGAACTTTATGCTTATTTGTTTACATTTTAGTAATTTACAAAAATGAAAGCATGTCATTTAATAGGACATTCTATGCTATAGTCCATTGGTAAGTTAAAACATCTTTACCTATGAATGAGAAGCTTATGGGTTCTTACTTAGCCGTCGTGCTAACGGGTGCTTCATTGTTACCCTTTAACAGATGTCATCCAGCAATGAGTCGTATAGTTCGGTAACTTCACCGAACTATAATGGCTCAGTTTTTGGATATGGAGTCTATGTACAGCATATGATAGGGGAGGACCCCTACGTACCCGGCCACACTCTGCTAGCTCCTGACGATTCCTTCTCACCATCCAGCTCTCTTGTGTCTCTGGTAGATGCTCATCTGGCTCGGTGGGGCTACTACCCAATAGAAGTTTTACCGGGTAGCGACCCCCTAGAGTTCATTGTACATTACCCATATCTCTGGGATCCCACTCCTCCCGAGGGAGAATGGTCTATGGTCATTGTCACCGATCGCTCCTTGGATCACCTTAAGTGGTTTGAGGGCGAATGGCATCTAGTTTGGGGAGAGTTTGAGATCCCAGTGTATCGTATGATCTGATAGGTGGTGGAGGTCAAGTCGGGATAGTCTAAAACTCTCTTTTTGTGTACATATTCTACAGCAGTCTTAGTAGATCAATTGCCAAACTTGGGCATTGTGGTTGTATATATATGTATCTAAAGTATGTTTTGGGGTTCTAAGGATGTCGTTATCACTCCTATGAACCTATATATATATATATATATATGTATATGTTTGGAATGTTTAACTTATACCTCTGTTGTCGAGTCAGATAGTTATGAGTTGTTACAGGTGTATGGGAAGCATGTGTAAGTCAGGAAAATTAGCCTGTGCACCTAGGGAGGAACCGCTAAAGGTTAGCCGGGTTCGACCTAGGTGTGGCGGTGATGCTCCCGGTTGTAGGGTTGACCAACCCGGGGTGTCACATCACCCACCACAATGGTACAACTCTGCCCCTAAACTTATTACCAATAGTACTACCAAATACCATGTAGGCTAATAATGAGTCATTAAATCCAGCTCCATACTGTTGTGGCACACAAGAAATTGGAGCCCTCCCCTTACAAAGGTTAGCTTGGTTCAGTTCAAGGCTAAAGAAGGATTTGGAGCCCTCTCCTTACAAGGAGTGGTTAGACGTAGACATGGTAAATGAGCGAGATGATACATTGATAAAATTATGTTACAGTATTTGCTTCTCACCGTTAATAAAGGCACACACAGTTTATGGTATATGCACACAACAGACTAAACCCGTAAGTAACGTGAACATGAGAATGAAAGTAGGTGCACACAGGCTGCTCGTAAATTGCACACAGGCACACACCTCATGGTTAACATTCCTACCCTTGTGCAGGTCATATTCCCAATACTCCAAGAACAACACTTCTACATAATAACGTTCGACATGCTCAAGATGAAAATTGAAATCATCGATAACTCATCCAAAAAGATCTCCAACGACAAAAAGTATCTTAAGGTCCCGGAGGATCTGGTGAGCATTATCCCCCAAATTTTTCAAACAATACGTAGAATATTAAACTACCAAACTAAGATGCCACAATGTTTGATAAAAACGATGTGTACAGATCGACCTTTTTCCACACACTTGTATGACGAAGGGGAAGTGATTAGAAGTGGTGACATTGCTAGGGTAACACCAACAGGGATGCAAATGCCCTGGAGAGACAACCAAAATGTGACAGATTATGGAATCTACATCATGTGTCACATAGAAACCTTCGTCGGGCATACATTATCCTCATGGAAGTGCGGACTAGTGAAGGGTGACCTCGCATATCTACGCAACCTACAAATGATATACATGAGGGAAATCCTAATGGCCGACATCAATGAGCAGCGAGTTTTCAACATTAAGAGGGCAACCCAATTCCAACATGAGTTTTTCCTTAGTTATGCCACGCAAGGCAACTGACCAAGATGCAATGATGAAAACTGTTTGATTTAGACTGTTTGGTTTTTGGTGAACACGTACACCATAACATTATCATCAACTTAACCTAGCAGCAGACTGTGGATTACTAGTAAATTTTTTGTTAGTTGAAAATGGTTAGGGTACACACCGACACACCGTGACTTGTAGCATTGTTCGTAGTTGCTTTATTTTTGTTTGTGCACCTATATTACCATGCGTGTGCATTCCCGGGTGTAATCCTGTTTGTGTAATGGTAGTGAGATCCATGATGTGTTAAAAACACACTAATTTAGACACCCTGTGCAACAGTGAATGAAAGTATATGCATGTTTGATTTTATGAGTTGCATTTCCGGGATTTTAAAAGTAATAACCAGCACATGCAAATTGTATTGCAGATACCCTGTGCACTAGTGTACAGAAGTGTGTGCATGCTAGATACACAACACAAAATCTAATTTGGCAGTGTGTGTTTGTGATTTGGGAAACATGCAACATCAGTACTTAATGCAAAATTGAATTCATAACTAAGTTGCTTTATTTTTTATTGTGCATTATTTTTTATTGTACGAACCAGGATACAGTGAACCATCAAAAGTATCCGCTAGTGTACATTGTGTCTATCAGATGTGCATATTGTGGTGTAATTAAGTTTTCTATTTCCCCCTACTAAACGAAAGCACCCAGCCGGGCAGCACGTGAGTGCACAACCCCTACTAACTGAAAGCACCAAAACTCCATACAGACATGCACACAGCACCATAATAAACTGCAAATGGATGAAAAACTTTACGGAAGCGAACATATCTGAGTGATCAAACCAACTAACACAAAGCAAGATCAATCCTTCCCAGATGTGCACACACCACATAAGTAAAGTGCACATGGGCAAAACCATAACGGGTGCCAACACAGTTGAATAACAAACAAAATGGAAACAAGAAATAACATTTAATAGTAACAAAGGACTAGACAAGAGTGAAGAAATAAATGTTTAATAGTAAACAATAACAATACCCAATGTCTAACACAACCCACTAAAATAACACCTCCCGCCTACATGCAAGCAATGAAAACTACTCCTTGGCCTTTGACTTTGCCTTTGCCTTCGGATTTAATGGGCAGTTGCGGCTGTCATGACCATCACATTTGTGGCACATCTTGCACTCACGAGTTGACTGCGCAACTTTCTCTGATGCAAGCTCTTTTGAGGATTTGAACCGCTTACCATAACCCTTATTCTTAGCAACAGTAGGGGGTGGACAAAAATCTCTGGAGATGTGAGCTCGCCCCCAAATGACCGAATAACGCAAGACTTACCCATAGATGAAGCTAAAGTACTATCCGGATCAACAAATGACTGTCTCAACTCCTTCAAAACACGAGACAACTCCAACACACGATCCGAATTATCATCAGCAAGTGCAACACAACTATAAAAATCATTCCAAACCTCCTTCATGGGACCCTTGGTAGAGCCCACCCGTAAAATAGAAACATCATGCACACCATCTATATCATAAATTTGACGCTTGTAGGCATCACGTGTCCACCGAGAAACAATGTTGCACAGCGAAATAGAGTCCAAACGAGCATCCTTGAAAACAAGAAAGATATGCCTACAGAGCAACCCAACCCGCTCAAACATCTTACACGAACAAGAAGCAGTTGTCTCAGCCATATTAAATACAACCACATTTACAACACCATTTGCACCCTCTACTCCAACACGTTTCACAACACCATCCACCGCAGAAGACAAAACATGATAGTCAAAGCAACTAGCAACAATCTCTACCTGCACGTCGTAGAAAATAGTAATGATATAAACAATAATAGCATAACGCTCAATAGCCAATGACGTCTTAACCACGGGCAAATATCCCTCACATGTAGCATCGAGCTTAGCCTACTTATGGCTTTGACTATCAATCGCACCTTCAAAGTGAATAAAGAACTCCACTAAGCTTGCATGACAATTAGTGCAAGCCCCAAATGAACTATTCTGTGATTCAGACCTAGATGTAGTCCGAACCAAACCACCCATAGGCAAGTCCGGAAAAAAGCAGGAACCAAAAATGCACGCTGTTGACACTGAAAATTTACAAATTTTGATTATTTATCAATATTAGTATATTTATTTAAATGTATTTGGATAATATTGATATTATCTAATTTGTTAATTAGATAATATCAAAAGAGTTTGAATTTATCAAAACTCTTTATCCTACATCTATAAATAGGACCTTTCATTTCTATGTATTCATCCTAGGAAAAATCATAGAAATAGATTTGAAGCTTATTATTTAGAGAATTAGAGATCATGATCATGAAAATAAAAGCCCCATGATCCTAAATGTAAAAGTTCCTCCTTGAAAATCATGCATATCATGCTGATCCAAACCTCCTGAAGATCAAGCCATTTGAAATCCGGAGGCCCTTCAGAAGAACAAGCATATAAATTCTTCTCTGAAGATCAAGCCACTTGAAATCCGGAGGCCCTTCAATGGAGCTTCAAGACATCAACTGAAGAATCAGAAGACCACATATCCAGAGCTTGTACCCACACCCCACATTGATATTCCGTGTAACTTAGAATTTTGAATTTTGAATTAATATATATATTCAAATTTCTTTGTTCACAAATTGGTACGCCCAGTGGGACATCTCTGCCTCTCATCTCTTCATAGGCACCGATATGGGCGCAAACCCCATATGAAATTTGAAATGGAGGAATCTAAATGATATTCCTCGGCACGAGTTAAAACGACCTAATGTTCAAGGCTCCTTGGCACGAGTTAAAACGTCCTCATATCCATATCTCCTTGGCACGAGTTAAAACGGCCTCATATTCATATCTCCTTGGCACGAGTTAAAACGGCCTTATATCTTAACTGTAGTGTCGAGACTTTCTTGCACTACATACTTTCGCGTTCGCGTGGTATATGCTCTCAAGTGGTGTACAAGCAAGTCTCGAGGGGGCATTTGTTGACACTGAAAATTTACAAATTTTGATTATTTATCAATATTAGTATATTTATTTAAATGTATTTGGATAATATTGATATTATCTAATTTGTTAATTAGATAATATCAAAAGAGTTTGAATTTATCAAAACTCTTTATCCTACAGCTATAAATAGGACCTTTCATTTCTATGTATTCATCCTAGGAACTATAAATAGGACCTTTCATTTCTATGTATTCATCCTAGGAAAAATCATAGAAATAGATTTGAAGCTTATTATTTAGAGAATTAGAGATCATGATCAAGATTTGAAGCTTATTATTTAGAGAATTAGAGATCATGATCATGAAAATAAAAGCCCCATGATCCTAAATGTAAAAGTTCCTCCTTGAAAATCATGCCTATCATGTTGATCAAACCTCATGAAGATCAAGCCATTTGAAATCCGGAGGCCCTTCAGAAGAACAAGCATATAAGTTCTTCTCTGAAGATCAAGCCACTTGAAATCCGGAGGCCCTTCAATGGAGCGTCAAGACATCAATTGAAGAATCAGAGGACCACATATCCAGAGCTTGTACCCACACCCCATATTGATATACTACGCGTAACCAGAATTTTGAATCCCATATTATTATTCAAAATTTATTTGTTCACACACGCAACTCAAACATCTACTGAAGCCATCTATGCTCGCCAAGACCATGCACCTCCATAACCTCAAGCCATTTAGATTCAAACTGCTCTATCGTCATACACTCATCCCACACAACATCATTAAGAGCCCAACGAAATGATTGATCATTGGCAAGCACCGCACCAACCTTTGTCATGATATGCCACATATAAAATCGATGGCATGAAGAAGTGAAAACCCTCGGCACAGCAACCCGCAAAGGTGGTCTTGATCTGTGATAACGTATGTTGGCTCGTGACCCATAGCTCGTTTGAAATTATCAAGCAACCACACATAGGAGTCAATATCTTCCTTTGCAATCAACCCCGCAGCAAATGTCATAGGTTTCTTGTGACTATCCATGCTAGTAAATGGTACGAACACCAGATTATACCTACACACACCCCAGCACCGTATAGTTAAAAAAAAACACAATATAAACAGAGTGAAAAGAGCCAATGAGATAGTGCGTTCAAATAACAAGTGCACACGCTGTATTCTATAAATGCACACACCAGATGCTGTTAAATGGGCTCACAATTCAAATCCACAAAAAACAAATAAAAATGCAAACACCACCCCATAGGAGTCCCAAAAAAAAAAACAAATTCCATTATGAACAAAGAACATACTCATGCAACTTTCAAAAAATACTCAACCGCAAAAACGCGCAACATGAACCATCGTTACCCTGCAAACAGCAAACACGTGCACACGCCTATCTCCAAATATGCACACACCAGAACATGTTAACCCGAGACACTGGTCAGATATAATAGAAAACACCAAAAACCCCATAATGCAAACACAAGTAAAGGGAAGCCCAAAAAAAATCCATCACAATAGAGATGCACACGACGTGAAGAAGATATGCACAAACCTGTTAGTCTGATATATCGCATCGAAGGAGACAACATCACCAAAGCACGCAAAATTCACTACAAGAAATTTGACATTTAGTGACGAAAGAATTAACGACCTTATAAAAAACGTCGCTAAACACAACATTTTGCGACGTTATATTGCATATCATCACTATTTATACTTTTTTGAGTAATTAAAATTTTATTACTTCTTACTGACAAAATTTTATGTTTTTTCATCGGCAAAGGTATAGAAAAGACGACGTTACATAAAAAATGTCACTAAAGCTTTTTTTTTTTTTTTCCAAATGAGTTGTGAAATAAATCGTCGCTAAAAGTAAAATGTAATTTTACCAGGAAATAAAATTTTGTTCGCGCCCTTTACTTATAATAAAAAAATGCAATAATAATCTGTAAAAGTTATTTTCATCTTTGTTTTTACAAAGTCACATCAATTTCTCAAATCTCAAGCACACTTAGAGTACCTTCAAAGAATCCATGGATGCTCTCATGTCTTCACCAAATTGAACTCAAAATCAACTTCGACTGTCCTCCCTTCTATAACCATAGCCGCCATCGATCAACAGAAGGAAACCAACTGCCCTCAGCTCATCCACTGCCACTGCACGCCGGAGGAGCTCTCGCTACCGATTGTCGATGCTGACCAAACTCACCGGGGAGATCCAGCCGCCAGAATTAGTCAGGTCCCTGCTTCGCTGTGATCCCAAGATCTTCATTTCAGATCTGACCTTCGAAATACAGTCAAAAGCTAACAGGTTAGAAGAGAGGGGTTCGTAGTAGGTGTATTAAGTAGTTGGAGAAGGTGGAAATTAAGAAGAACATAAGAGAAGTAGTGCTGCAATACATCAATAGAAATTGTACACAGTGATGAAGAAGAAGATGTTCTATACCTAGGTGAGTCTAAACCCTAAGTAACAAATCTTCACTAACCATGTGTAAATCCAAATTGGTTGACAGGTGAGACATTAGAGCATGAAGTAGAGAAAACTATGGTTGACTTTGATCTTGTTTCTTATTATAATTTCTCCTGGAGCTGTTGATTTTTTATTTTTATTTAAAATTTTCCTGTAGTTTTTTTTTTGGTAAAATTTTTTTACTGTTGTGTGTATCTTTTTCCCATGTTCAGTATCCTTCCATTCAAACTCTATATGTAAATTTGAACATATTGATAATAGTATAACATTGTATAAATGATTATACTTATCTTCTCTGTAAAGTACTGTGTATCAAATAAATTAAAATATAACAAAAAAAAAACTAATCTTGACCTTTTCTTTCTTCTATTCTGAGTGTTTGTTTTTGTAAAATCTATATGTTCAATTTTTTTTTTTTTAGTTTTTAAATGCAAACATGATATATGACCTTCATATGTATGTTTAGTGATTCTCTAGCTAGTTGCCTTTACCATTAGTATTCACTCTCTATGTAAGTTTCAACAAATAAATTTTAAAGATCCAAATCAATGACTCATTTTTGAAACAGTAGGCCGATATTGTGAGAATTACATCAATAATGAAAAAAAATAAAATTCATTGAAAACTAAGCAGCACATCTTCTTCATCTCATACTTTTTAACTTTGCTCTTCCATCACTCTTTGATTTGATAAGCTTTCTGGAACATAAAAAAAAGTCTATTTAGTCCACAAAAGACCTGCACTCATGAGCACAGAGTATTGTTTTGTTTCTCTCTGTAAAAATGTATGTATGTATGTATCTGCCTTATTAATTTATATTTTGGTAGTATTAATGTCAGTTAGATGATACGATCATATATTGAGATATTTTAGGTTATGTGTTTTTAATGAAGAAGGGAATTGGGAAAAAGATGAAGAAGTAAACCATATATATTCTGAAATTTGTAAATTATAATTTTATTCATATTTAAAATTTTCTATTATATATGTTTGCATTAAAGATATTTATGAAATTGAACTAATCATATTTTCAATTCTATAAGTGATTTATTCTCTTTTGTTGTTTTGCAGTTAGTAATTTTGAAAAGTGCATTGACCGTGCAATTGCAATACAGAGGTATTTTTTATTTTATTTTACTATTGTGCCTTTGGTTAAAAATGCTAGTTTGCATTTATATTTCCTTTGTTTAAGAATGCGGCTATTGTATTCATTTGGTTGATTCCTTTTCCATTCATATATATTTTGGAGTCATTTCCACTTTTAGTCTTACTGTTATTGTGACATTGCCAATTTTAGTCAACTTCATTAATTTTTGCCACATTATGACAAGTTTTATTTAGTCCTTGCCACTTTTAGTTCACTGTTAAAAATTTTCGTCAAATGACCATCCAAAACAAGGGTATTTTGGCCTTTTCATGCTTTGATAATCTCCTTTACCCTTAGCAGTGGTTTTCCTTACACATTTTCATCCAATGAAGAAGTCCGGCAAAAGCCATGGCTTTGTAATGTGGCTCATATGGCTTTCGTCGGACCTCTTCATTGGATGAAAACGTGTAAGGATGTCTGGATGTGTAAGGAAAACCACTACAATGGGTCAAGGAGATGACCAAAGCATGAATAGACCAAAAACACCCCTGTTTTGGACAGTCGTTTGACGAAAATTTTAACGGTGGACTAAAAGTGGCAATGACTAAATAAGACTGGCCGCAATGTGGCAAAAATTAATGAAGTGGACTAAAATTAGCAATGCCCCAATAATAGTAGGACCAAAAATGAAAATGACTCTATATTTTGTTTATGAAATATAAAGTGTTTTGCTATTATTGCATATTATTCATATTCTTTGCTCATTATATATATATATATATATATATATGTATATATATATATGTATATATATATATATGTATATATATATATATAAAAGGGTCATGTTCAGGTGTGGCCCTGCTCTCCCGTGCGGCCGTGCGGTTCACACCACTCAATGTTACGAAATACACCACTCAATGTTAAGAAACACACCACACAAATATGCACTGTGGTGTGTTTCTTAACATTATGGTGTATTTCATTGTGTTTCATTGTGGTGTGTTTCTTAACATTGAGTGGTGTATTTCGTAACATTGAATGGTGTGTGACCGCACGGCCGCACGGGAGAGCACGGCCGCATTTGAACCAAAATCTATATATGTATATATAAAATTCATGTACTTTATTCATTATCTAACTTGCTTTTGACTGGTATATATGTCTATGTCTTTACTTTTCTATTAAAGAAAATTAATTTCAATAGAAAGCAAAAAAGAATAAAGATTGAGATAAAATACAAAATAATGCGAGAAGAAGTAAATTCATCATGTCAGTTTGTCTTCTACATTATAATGCAATGTTATGTTAGTCAAACATTTTCACACAAGAGAGTCTGTATATGTATATAAAATATTTTTCAATGTATGCCTCATATCTTTCATTTAATGTATGCGATAATATAATTGTAAATAGGAGCTTGGAATAATTTATATTGTTAGTAATTATTTGTATTTTATAATATGTACAATATTTCACTATGGATAAGGCATGGATGACACAAAATAAAAGGTCCAATGAATATATAGAAGGGCTTAGGGAATTTATGATATTTGTGGTAAAGAACAAGGGACATGACTATGTTATAAGGTGCCTATGTAAAAAGTGCTTAAACATGTGTTTCTTGAATCAAAGTTTAGCGTACATGCATTTGCGCCAAAATGGTATAGACACATGTTATACACGTTGGATATTTCATGGAGAGCCACCAATTTTTCAAGAATTAGCTACAAATGATTTACATATTGAGGATGATGATTTTAGTGAGGAATACCGAATACATTGATGGCGTCCAAGGGTTCTTAAATGACTATGAAAATTTTGTGGACTTCAACTCTCATTTAAATCCCAATATGGAAAGTGGTGAAGTTGATGATTTTGAGAACATGTTGAGGGAAGCAAAACAAGAATTATATCCAGGGTGCACTAAATTCTCAAAATTGTCTTTAACTGCGAAGTTGCTTCATTTGAAAGTGTATAATAAATGGAGTAATAAATCATTCGACATGTTGCGTGAATTGCTAAGTGAATGCTTACCTAATGGAAATACACTTCCACGTTCTCACTATGAGTCTAAAGCTATGCTTCGTAGTTTAGGATTAGGATATATAAATATTCATGCATGCAAATATGATTGTGTGTTAGTTTGGAAGGAATTAGAGAAACATGAGTTTTTCCCTATTTGTGGTATTTCTAGATGGAAAATTAAGGATAGTAAAGGAAAGAATATTCCTCATAAAATATTAAGATACTTTTCTCTAAAACCTAGGCTTCAAAGGCTTTTTATATAAAAAAAAAACTGCAAAAGATATGAGATGGCATAAAGAAAGAAGAATTGATGATGGTGAATATTTGCGTCATCCGACCGATTCTAAGGCTTGGAAAGATTTTGATTAAGAGTTTCCATGGTTTGCTAATGAAGCACAGAATGTTAGGCTTGGGTTAGCTTCCGATGGATTTAACCCATTTGGTAATATGGATAATTCTTATAGCACATAGCCTGTTATATTAATCCCTTACAATTTACTGCCATGGATGTGCATGAAGGATCCATTCTTTATGTTAACATTACTTATTCATGTTACAAAGTTGATCTCGAAATACAAGGAAAAATGGAAATTACAACTGAAAAATATCCACGAAGGAAAAAAAGTACAGGAAATAAAACCTACGTAAGGTTACACAATCCTGAACTACAACTGAGGATGAAACCTGGACGAACTCGGGTGGTTGGAAGCACGAGTCGTGTTACCACTTTCCTTAAAACCTTATTTACCGCCTCCCGGGGTGCTGGAGCGTTGCGGTCTAGGTTTCCCAGGATAAAACGTACTACGATCCAATCGTTCGAGCACACGAACTTGGATCCGGCGAACTAGGAACGTGGGTTCAACGCAGGTGGCTAGAAGGAAATGTGAGCAGAGTTTTGAGGAGAAAACAGTGTATTGCTGTGTGTTCTTGGTGTGTTCCAAACCTGCTGCTCACAACGAATATGTAGTGGAGGAAATGGATCATAGCATTAATAATGGCATTGATAATCCATTTGTAACCTCCTCCCACTAGCAGAAATTTAATTCTGCCATTAACCAACACTTACACCCACTACCAAGTCCATCATTCACGAAATAACTCTGAAAAATAATGATTGGAATTAATCAAATTAATTCCATAATGTCAAGAGTCATTTCTGAACGGACACAGTAGGTGAAATGTCGCGTTCGAGAACGGACACAGTAGGTGAAATGTCGCGTTCGAGAGGTTACTGGAGTCGTCGTGCGAGACATGGTCAAGTCTGTGAACCATCGAGACATGCCCATGCCGCGAGACGTCGAGAAGATCAAGCTTCGAGACATCGTGCCGGCATCGCATTGGTCCGCGAGACATCGGACGCGCGCGACCTTCGAGAGATCGACTCTGCTAAACTTCGAGACATTGAACTACCTCTCGCGAGAGGTCAGTTCGTCTTGTTGTCTCGAACTTACGGAATTTTTTTTGGCATAACTTATGCCCGCAAGGCCAGCCACTTTTCCGAACGACATTCGTGCCCGCAGGTGCCGGCGCACACGAGTTCAAGCCTTTTCGAACTCATTTTGGGATTTGATTTGCACCCCCCTGCGCGCGAGAGAGAGCCTCTATGCCATACAAGTCAATTAGCCTTAAAAAGGCTCTTGTATTTATAGTGGGGCAAATCTTCATTCCCAAACAATGTGGGACAAAGCTAATATGCTTTAACTCACTTAAAATTCCATCTCCAATGGGTCTACTTTGAGAACCAATTTCTCATTCACCCATTATCCATTTTGAGCGTACAATATATGGATCTCTTCGTCTCACTACGAAGAACCCGAATCCACTTTGACCCGACCCAAATCGGGAGTGGACCCCACTCTAAATTGTACCACAAAATGACCACTTAAATGCCATTCTAAAGCTATTTTTCCAACAATTCCTAGTCCTAAAGCACCTAGTAGAGACATTGATGTTTATTTGCAACCTTTAATTGAAGATCTCATAGAACTATGGGAAAGATGTGTGACAACATATGATGCTTGTTCTCTAACAAATTTTCAATTGCATGCTTCTATTTTGTGGACTATAAATGATTTTCCTGCTTATGCCAACTTGTCTGGATGGTCTACTAAAGGATACATGGCTTGCCCAGTTTGCAATGATGACCCATGTTCTGTTAGATTAAGGAGTAAGTTGGGATATATAGGTCATCGATGTTTCTTGCCCACTAATCACACATGGAGGCGAAGCAAGAAGTTTAATGGGAAAGTTGAGAGTTGAAATCCCCATTTGGAGTTATCTGGTGAGGAAGTGTTAAGCCAACTGATTACTTCATTTCTAAACACCTTTTTGCCCCCTTTTTCATCCATTTTTGTAGTTAAGTGTTAATACTTGAGTGGAATTTATTACTCGTTGGTGTGTTTTTTTGATTATAGGTGAAATTCTCCACAATGAGTGGTAAAGGAAGTATTTTGGATTGCTTTCGATCAATTTTGGTAGCTTAGGATCCCACTGAAGGAGGGAGAGGAGCAACAGAGCGCAAGATGGAGCAGGAGCAAACCTGGAAAAAATGAAATGGGTACCCACACGGGCCGTGTAGGCACCCGTTTGGGTCCTGCCTAGAAACTGAACCCGCGTCACCAAAATGGCCCCCTACATGAGCCGTGTAGGGGGCTGTTTCGGTTTGAATTGATATGTTTTAAGCGTTTTTCTGCTGCAATTTTGGAGATTCCGAACTCTAGCTAGTGTAGAACTTCTCTCTCTTATTTCCATAGCAAATATTAGCTTAGAATAATTTAGATCTACATTAGAGAACACATTGCAAGCTTTATTTTGAGGATTTGGAAGGGGATGAACACCCATTTAGGTCAGATTAGGTGTTTCTTGCTTCTATTGATGCTATTTATGTGATTATTTCATAAAGGGGATGAACACCCATTTAGGGTTCTTGAGTTTGAGTTGGGTTATAATTCTATCTTTCAATAATTATTGCGCAGTGATTGTTGTTTGTCTTTGGAAAGTCTTTCATCACAATGAGAATTGGATGGAAGACTTGAGCCTTCTCAATCTCAAACCAAATTTCCCTTCTATGGAAATAGGGGTAGATTGGGGCTTACAAAGCTTTTATTCTTAAAGAATTTGGGTTGATACACAATGGAAATGGGGCAACCCTTGTTCTAATCCCTGTGGAAATTTGGATTCTTTTGTGCTTGCCTCAAGAACCTAGGGTTAATGTTTTTCCCCCAATCTAAGTGTCAAATACATCAATACAGTAATACATCTAATTTAACCCATCTTTCCCAATTGAATTTTATCCTAGTTTTAATCTTGTTTTCCCTTTAATCCAAAATACCAAAAATACTCTAGTTGTTAATTGCTAACCAAATATGATTTACTTGGATCCTTATGGATTCCAAGACCTTAGTGTCATAAACCCCAATCCTCGTTGTTCGACACTTACACCCGTTTTCACCATCACCCCTACACCACATCACCAACTACATGAAGTAAGTGACAATCCATTTGGAAAACATCCAAACAAAAGAAAAAGGAAACGAAATCATGAAGACCTTAACTGGTGCAAAAAGAGTATCTTCTTTAAGCTTCCTTATTGGAAAAAGTTGAAATTGAGGCACAATCTTGATGTTATGCATATTGAGAAAAACATATGTGATAATATCATTGGAACTTTGTTAAATATTGATTGAAAAAATAAGGACACTTTGAAAGCAAGACAAGATTTAGATGATATGAATATTAGGAAGGAATTACATTTGGTTAAGAAATTAGATGGATCATATGAAGTTCCACATCCATGTTACATGTTAACAAGGAAAGAGAGATTGAAATTTGCAGAATTTTCGAAGTCTGTTAAGTTTCCCGATGGTTATGCTTTTAATATCTCTAGATGTGTAAATGCTTATGGTAAACTTACAGGTTTAAAAAGCCATGATTGTCATGTTTTATTACAAAGAGTATTACCTGTTGGAGTGTGTGGAGCTTAGAAAAAGAAGTTACCACTATGTTACTGAGTTAGGTGATTTCTTTAGGAAGTTGTGTTGTAAGACCTTAAAGCTAACAAATTTAGAGGCGCTATGCAATGATATTGTTATCATACTTTGTAAGTTAGAGATGATTTATCCACCAGCTTTCTTTGATGTCATGGTACATCTAGCAATTCACCTCTCACAATAAGCTGCCTTATGTGGACCAGTATAACTTAGATGGATGTTTATGATTGGAAAGTGATACTTCATATAATAATTTAATTAACTCTCGATTTAATTTACCAGCACTTATACTATTGTAATATAATCTAAAAACTTTATTCTTGTTGTAGGTTCTTAGGCTCACTTAAACGTTATGTAAGAAATAAAGCTCATCCCGAATGAAAGACATAAATGAAAGACATAAGAAGGAGTTCCCAATGTGGTTTAGGGGGAAGGTAAGCAGTAGTTATACCGTGGACCCAGGTCCACCTTGCAAGGTGGACCTGGGTCCAATACAACGTCGTTTCACAATTTTTTTTTTAAAAAAAAGAAAATTAACGACGTTAACCGCTCCTCAACGCAATAGAACACAAACTCTACATTCACAGACCTTATAATCCACATTCACAATTTGAAAACTCTACATTCACACATTACAGGGCTATATGTTTAGTAACTATATTACCACTGTTATGCATTCACACGTTCAAAACTCTATATTCACATGTCCTATACTCCATACTCACAACTTGGGAACTCCACATTCACACATTATAGGGCTACAAGTTGCTAGAACTCTGTTAACTCTACTACATATTCACACATTCATAACTCTACATTCACAAATTCTATACTCCATATTCACAATTTGAAACCTCCACATTCACACATTTCAGGGCTATATGTTTAGTAAATTTTTTTTAAAAAGAATATAGTGAAACGGTGTCGTATTGGACCCAGGTCCACCTTGCAAGGTGGACCTGGGTCCACGGCATAATTTGCGGAAGGTTAGTGTTAGTTGTACATTAACTTTATTTTAAAAAATACCTAAAATATGCTTTATTCTTGTTATTGATATTTTTAAATTAAATTGTTAGGTATTCTAATTACATAACACACATACAACTAAAGCTATGGATGACTTATACTCATTAGCTTGTGAACCTAAAGTGTGTGTTCGAAAATATACATCTTGCATAGTTAATGGAGTTAGATTTCATACAAAAGATCGTGATAGTCGTCATAAAACTCAAAATTGTGAAATTTCTGTGCAAGGAAATTATGGAGATGAGTTGATTGATTTTTATGGTGTGCTAAATGATGTAATTAAGTTGGAATACATTAAAGGATATCACATTGTTCTTTTTAAATGTGATTAGTTTGATACTGGAAAAAGGTCATGCATTCAACATGATGGGATCTTTACTAGCATTAAAGTTTCAAGCTTTTGGTATAAAAATGATACATATGTTTTAGCCTCTCAAGCAAAGCAAGTCTTCTACATAAATGATCCAAAGTTGGGATTAAATTGACGAGTTGTCCATCAATTTCAACATAGACATATTTATGATGAAAATGAGGTTGATAGTATACCACACGATAATGATGACACACTTGATAATAATGATGTTTATCAAGACAATGAGATGGTATCTAGTAATGGCATAGCTGTGGAAATATCTGATGGCATTTCTACATCCTTGCATAGAGTAGGTGTTGAATCACACATTGTGGAAGCTATTGTTGTGCAATCCAAAAGAATTGAAGCAGAAAGAAATTTTGTAATATCAGATGATGAAGATGAATCTCCTATTGAGTATGATAGTAATGAGGAAGAAATGAATGATGATTATGATGAAACTGAAGATTCATAAGTGAATTGCTTAATTGTTTTCTCAAAGTATGTTAATTAAGTAGTATGAATTGACATAATAAAAAATAACAAACCATTACTTTAGCTAATTACTTTATTCTCTCACTTTTGTAGGTTATGAAATAGCACCAGGTTAATAAAAAAAATGCAGTAAGTTTTCATCATCAAGTGTTGAAGTCACTAATAGGATTTCACTCACTACTAATACCGAAGTTATTAGTTCTACAACTTCTCTTCCAAGGTCTAATCCTGAAGTGAACCATACCCAATCTATAGATCAACTAAATCAAAGCATGTCATCCTTCTTTATCACCAAATGCAACACCAAACACAAGTTAGAATTTGAAAATAAGAAATGCAATGATATCATTAAAAAACATATTATATTTTCTAACACTAATGTTGCAAACATTTTTTTATATTTCTCATTTAATTTTTAGATGATAGGTTATCCAAAACAAAGCCATGTAGAGGACCGACAAGAGGGATTGGATTGGTTAAGAGGAATGAGATTGCCGAAAAGAAACTACAAGTTGTTATTGATGTAGAGCATGGATGTCCTTTAAATCGAATTAAATCGGCTAAGTTATCCAATGAACTTGGCCAAATAGTTAGAGATTACATGCCATGTCCAATAAAGTATTCTAACTACACCGAGGAAGAAAAGAATTGTGCTTGGGAACGACTTCTTGTAACTACCTAACAAGATTGAGAATTTACAAATTTTAATAGCATTGTTTTTGTTAATATGGAAACTATTTGCAGTATTTATCTAGGTACCTAACTTTTTTCATTGTTATTGGTAGATGAGACTAGATATTGTAAGGAGATAAAAAACACACGTCTGAACTAGAAATCCAACAAACCCATACGTAAAAGCGAAAAATATACAATAATAATACAAAACCTATGCCACCTGTGCATACGGAAATAATAGGAACATGCACACGCCTGAACCCACAGATGCACACAGTCATGAATTACAGAAAAAAGACACCAAACTTACGCAACGAACAAGAAATAACAAAAAAAAAGGAAAAAAAAACACACTAACAACATACCTCCATCAATAAACTCCATGGACGGAACACTGTAGCAATAGCATAAGAACAACCCTGGATGGGTACCACAGAACCGTGATAATGAGTGGCAACAAAGAAGAAAAATCTAATCCTACCAAAATTAAAACACGTAAAATAAAGCATAATATATGCATTAGAATCTCACTCTAAAAATAACACACACTTACAAGTTACAATTACAATACAACCCTTAATAATTAAAATTTAGTACATAAGAAAGGAAAAAAGGAATTGTAGACATAGAAAATTCGAGCCCGAAAAATAGACCGATTAAATTATTATTGGGCTCAGTATGAGATGGATTAATGGACCAATTTAATTAATTGGGCCCATAGTAATTAAATTAAGTTGATTAGCCCAATTAAATTGATGTTGGGTAATTGAATTAATGGGCCAAGCCCGATTCATATTTGAATTTAATAATAATTATAATTATAATTTAAATATAATTTTATTATACTTGAATTTAATAATAATTATAATTATAATTTAAATATAATTTTATTATACTTGAATTTAATAATTATAATTAATTTGAATTTGAATTAGATGATAGAGTTTTGAACCTGGACTTAATTGTGGCAATGTTCATTCCCTTAATTAATTAATTAATTAATTATTTAATTAATTATTTAAGGAGTTTGTTGAGGGAAGTTGGTTACACACTCCACTATAAATAGAGCCCCTCATTTCCCATTAGAAACACACCTTGAAGATTGAAGATTTGAGAGCTCTGAAGGCATTGAAGGCATCGTTGAAGCAGTTAGAGACTTGAATCGTTTAAAGATCTTGAAGCTTGACAGTTCCTGTTGAAGTTCACGTCACTTGAACCCCGGAAGGCCAGGCCATTTGAATCTCGGAAACTACGTTAGTTGAATCCCGGAGGCTACGCTATTTGAATCCTAGAGGCTACGCCACTTGAAACCCGGAGGCACTTCAGTAGAACACTTAAGTGGAGAATCAGAGGACTATACAGAAGAATTTGTACCCGCACCTTCAATTACACACACACTGTAACTTGATATTGTGAATATATACAATTTCGAATTTTTCGTGTTTACAGATTTTGGCACGCCTAGTGGGACAACTCTACCTCTCATCTCTTCACTTCCAAGGTCTACAAAGGATCTAAATGGCGTCAAGAAATCACTCCTCCAAAAAGACTTACGCTCAAGCTACCGGCTCTAAGGCATCTTCTGTGGTCGGCTCGGACAGTCACGAGGCACAAGGTGCACTGACTCGAAGTCGAGCGAGGGACCTAGGGGTAGAATTGGACGAGACCCAATGCATCGCCCGAAACATTGTCCAAAGGCTTAGAGGCGGCTCCATCAGTTCACGGAACGCTGCATATGACAAGGGTTCGTCTGCTACAACGGAAACCGCCAGCAGCAAGGGGCCTGCGAGTCCTACTCCCTCAAGTACAACTACTGGCAGCAAGCATCCTACTCCATCAAGCGAGTCCCTTAGCAGCGGAAGCTCATCTCCTATATCTCAGCCATCGCCGATGTGGAAACCAGCCTCGGAATGGACTCACGTCTACACGGTCATGCCCGCTATGGCAACAAATGCAGCTTCGGTGGAGGAACAACTATCAAACATCACCAAAGCTCTAGAGGGAATAAGCGGGCTTCTTCACTGTCAAGAAAGGAGGCTCAATGATCTGAGTGAAAAGGTTGAAAGCAAAAAAAACGGCGAAACAAGTCGAGCTTCCGAGAAACGACCTCAAACCCAAGAAGAGGCTATTGACGTCGAGTCACCACATCATCAAAGTAGGCACATGACAGGGATGGAAGAGACTACCTCTCGCCCACATCCCGCTGAAAGGAGTGTTCAAATTTCTAGGGGCATGATACCCGTCGACCAGCTAAATGACTACATCATGGGAGAAATCAAAGGGAGACTCGAGGGAGGACAACCTTCATACACTTACTCCAAGCCTTACACCCAAAGGATTGAAGAAATGAAGATGCCGTTGGGCTACCAACCTCCCAAGTTTCAACAGTTCGATGGAAAAGGCAACCCGAGACAGCACATCGCCTACTTTGTGGAAACTTGCAACAATGCTGGAACATACGGAGATTTCCTTGTCAAGTAGTTTGTCCACTCTTTGAAGGGCACCACCTTTGACTGGTACACTGACTTGGTGCATGGCTGCATCGACAGTTGGAGTGACATGGAGCGTGAGTTCTTGACTCACTTCTATAGCACAAGAAGAACTGTTAGCTTCTTAGAGCTCACCACCGCTCGCCAATGGAAGGGTAAACGTGCAGGCGCTTACATTGAGAGATGGAGGGAATTGTGCCTCAACTACAAAGAAAGGATATCACAAAGTTCAGCAATTGAAATGTGTATTCAAGGCATGCATTTCGAGCTCTCATACATCCTACAAGGTATCAAGCCCAGGACATTTGAAGAACTACCCAGTCGTGCTCACGACATGGAGTTGAGCATTGAGAACAACGGAGGGCTTAATATGTCGAGTATGCCTAGCTTCCCCAAAGCACCTGCAAGGCAAGAAGTCAAGAAAGAGGGCAAACCCTTCCCAAAACAAGAAAAGAAGGAGGCTATGAACGTGAAAACAGCACCAGTGTGGGTTTTCACCAAAGTGACCGAGAAGCATAGGACTAGGTCCTTCTTTGGGCCATCAAGGGGAACTAGAATCATCGAAGAGATGCAGAAGAGACAGTATCCGTTCTTAGGCTCTGACGTTTCGCCCATGTTTGATGAGTTGTTGAAACTCAAGTTGATTGAATTACCAGAGATGAAGTGCCCCAAAGAAGCTTCTAGAGTGAATGACCCCAAATATTGCAAATATCATCGTCTCCTCGGACACCCAATTGAAAAATGCTTTGTTTTTAAAGACAAGGTGATGGCACTTGCTCGCGATGGAAATATTGAACTTACTGATGCGACTGCAAGCTCCAACCAAATCTCATGTGGAATGTTTGCACCATTACTCGTGGAGGATGATGAGAAAGATGAGGGCAAACAATGCAAATGCCCGCTTCTCTTTATTGTGAAACATACTGGGGGGCAACACTCAAAGCCGCCACAGGTTAATTCGGTTTACGAGAGGGATTGGGTACTCGTTACCCGCAGAAAGCAAAGGAATGATGTTGGCCTGTTAGGCCATTGAAGAGAATGACGAAGCGATGGATTGAGAAAAAGTCAGCAAGAGACCCCGTCTTTGACGCGAAGAAAAAGGGGCATCCCAACAAGCCACAAACACGAGTTACCCTAGCTCAATACATGCCAAAGGTGCTTCATCAACATGAGACAGATATTTTTGGGGATGGTTTGAATACTAAGAAAAAACATGATGAAGTTGGAAAATGTTCATTTCCTGTGGTCGAAGAAAGCGACGAGATTCAAGTCCACAAGGCTACATCTTTCACCACCGAGATAACATTCAAAGATGAAGATCTATTACTGGGTGGAACACCTCACAATCGCCCACTGTTTGTTGAAGGTTATGCTCGCAAGCAAAAGATTAAAAGAATCTTGATTGATCAAGGATCGTCCGTGAATATTCTATCACTCCGAGCTGTGAAAGAACTTGGTATTTCAACTGATGAGCTCTCGCAAAGCCGCTTGATGATTCAAGGATTTAATCAAGGCGGGCAAAGAGCCCTGGGTATTATTAGACTCGATCTCAGGATCAAATCTTTGAGTTCAAGTACTTTGTGTTATGTGATAGATGCAAGGACATCCTACAATCTGTTGTTGGTCGACCTTAGATACATGAGAATGGAGTAGTTCCTTCATCATGGCACCAATGCTTAATGTTTGAGAAAGGCGGTGTGATAGAGAATGTCGTCACTGATGAAATCCCATTCACCGAGGCAGAGTCATACTTTGCAAATGCGAAATTTTACTTAAAGAAACAAGTCGTTGAAGACGACGTTGATAAGAGCAGTACACCTCCCAATCTGAAATGGAAGGGTAAACAAGTCGTAGACCAAAGTCAGTGTGACAAGGAACTTGTTTTCCCACTAACAAGAATTGAACCATTAAAAGCTACCCCGGTCAACCCGTTGGAAGATCAGGCGCGGGTAGGAACAAGTCAGACATTGCCTGAGAAACGGACAGATGGTTTTGACCCCAATGCCTATAAACTCCTGTTTAAAGCAGGCTTCGACCCCAAGGAACCACATAAATTGGGTAGGCTCATTCCAGAAGTCGGTGGTAGAGGCAAGTCAAACCAGAAAGAGCCACATGCACGCAAAGGATTAGGCTATGTCCCCTTAAAACCAGTGCGAATCTTTATTAACAGAGCTACAAGTAATTGCATCACCTTTGCTGATGAGGAAGAAGGTGATAAAAGGCAAATCTGTTTTCGATGGAATCGACAAGGCATAATCACGACACTTAGTCTTTAATAGACTTGGGTCAGGGCCCAGACCCGCTAAGAGAAAGTCAGTACATGACAGAATTGGACCTACTCAGGTTCCAAAGGGATCCACCAGCTCGCCTACTGAAATAGAGCCATAAAAAAGGCTTAGGAGCACAGTTCCATCTCGTATGAGACGAGAAGAGGATATTCAGGTTTCGTGTGGTGAAATTTTGAAGGTTCAGCCAAAGACCATTGTACATACTCGAGTACAAAATGCAAAAGAAGGTAACATTGATTTAAGTTGCGAGGTGACACCAAGTCAAGACGAGGTGGCATCATCATTTCATATCACATTATGTGATGAGACCCCGATTGAGGGGGAGGACGCAGAAGAGGCACCCCATGAGTTAGAGGAAGGGGTACGGGCCGCAATAGATGAATTAAAGGAGGTTGATCTGGGAACTCCTAAGAATCCTCGGCCTATCTTCATCAGCACAATCCTTTCTAATGAAGATGAAAAAATCTATGTCGAACTGTTGAAAGAGTACATTGATGTCTTTGCATGGACGTACAAAGAGATGCCGGGGTTAGACCCAAAGGTGGCTTTGCACCGCTTGGTAGTGAAAAAGGCATGCCGTCCAGTCAAACAAGCTCAACGACGCTTTCGCCCTAAACTTATTCCCTCAATTGAAGGAGAAGTCAACAAACTCATAGAGGCTGGATTTATTCGCAAAGTGAAGTATCCAACTTGGATATCCAGCATTGTGCCTGTGAGCAAGAAGAACGGCCAAATCCGTGTATGCGTTGACTTCGGGGATCTTAATGTGGCATGCCCGAAAGATGACTTCCCACTTCCGATCACAGAGTTAATGATAGATGCCGTGACTGGGCACGAGATCATGTCATTCATGGATGGCTCCTCTGGTTACAATCAGATTCGCATGGCGCCCGAAGATGAGGAGTTGACAGCGTTCCGAACGCCTAAAGGCATCTACTGCTACAAAGTGATGCCCTTTGGTTTGAAAAATGCAGGTGCTACATACCAAAGGGCTATGCAGAGAATTTTTGATGACATACTTCACAAAATGGTGGAATGCTACGTCGATGATTTGGTTGTGAATTCAAAACTTCGCACAGATCACTTGGGACATTTAAGAAAAGTCTTTGACCGCTTGCGAAAGTTTCAACTTAAGATGAATCCCTTGAAATGTGCTTTTGGGGTTGCTGCTGGGAAGTTTATGGGGTTCACTGTTCGACATAAGGGCATCGAGATTGAACAAGCTAAGATCGACGCTATAATGAAGATGCCTGAACTAAGAAACCTTCATGAACTTAAAAGCTTACAAGGGAAGTTGGCATACATCCGAAGGTTTATATCAAACCTAGCGGGAAGATGTCAACCCTTTAGCCGGTTAATGAAGAAAGGCATCTCGTTCATATGGGATGATGCGTGCAAGAACGCATTTGAGAGTATCAAGTCATACTTGATGAAGCCGCCCGTGTTAACTGCTCATATACACGGTCGCCCACTGATCCTTTATATCTCTGCCCAAGAAAAATCTGTAGGTGCTTTGCTTGCTCAGGAGAATGACAAGGGGAAAGAAAATGCCCTCTACTATCTCAGTAGAATGATGACACAAAATGAGTTAAAGTACTCCCCAATTGAGAAGCTATGTTTGGCACTGGTGTTCGCCATTAAAAAGCACAAGCACTACATTGAAGCTCATACCATTCAACTTGTGTCAAAAGCAAACCCAGTAAAGTATGTTATGGCGAAGGTCGTTCTCTCTGACCGCCTGGCAAGGTGGTATTTATTGTTTCAACAGTTTGAAATCGTCTATGTGCCTCAAAAGTCTGTCAAGGGGCAAGCTTTAACCGATTTCTTAGCAGATCACCCAATACCTGCTGAATGGGAGTTATCTGATGATCTGCTTGATGAGGATGTGCTTATCATTGAAGTCCTACCCCCATGAAAGATGTATTTTGATGGAGCGGCACATAGAGGAGGGGCAGGAGCTGGAGTTGTCTTCATCACTCCAGAAGGTGAAGTGTTGCCATATTCATTCACCTTGACAAAGCCATGTTCAAACAATGTTGCTGAGTATCAAGCATTGATACTTGGGCTAGAGATAGCAGTTGATATGAAACAGCTGAGAATTAACATTTATGGAGATTCAAAGTTGGTCGTCAACTAAGTTATGGGTCTGTACGAAGTGAAGAAAGCAGAGTTAGTCCCGTACAACAACTACGCGAAGATACTCATACAATGGCTGGGTGGCGTCACGATTGAACATGTACCGAGGAAAGAAAACAAGCAAGCTGACGCCTTAGCCGCATTGGCTTCAACTATTGCTCATCCTACAGCTCGAGTACAAGTATGTCAAAAGTGGGTAGTTCCACCTATTTTCAATGAAGATGGCTCAGTTGATGAAACTATCAAACTCCCTACTGCTTCCGTTTATGACATTAGCAAAGATGACTGGAGGCAGCCGTTGATTGACTACTTCACTAATGGGAAGTTACCAGAAGATCCTCGCAAGAGGGTGGATATAAAGCGCCGAGCTCCTCGCTTCATCTACTATAATGAGACGTTGTATTGTCGTTCATTTGATGGAGTTTGGCTCCGATGTCTAGGAGAAGAGGAGGCATTATAAGCCATGCAAGAAGCTCATTCTGGGGTTTGTGGTGCGCATTAGTCCGGCCCTAAGTTGCACTTCCACATTAAACGAATGGGCTATTATTGGCCTACAATGGTAAAGGATTGCATAGACTATGCTCGAAGGTACCAGGCTTGTCAATTTCATGCAAACTTTATCCATTAGCCACCAGAGCCTCTACACCCAACAATCGCATCTTGGCCGTTTGATGCTTGGGGACTTGATGTGGTTGGCCCAATTACGCCTAAGTCATCTGCAGGGCATGCATACATATTGGCCGCCACTGACTACTTTTCAAAGTGGGCAGAAGCCGTGGCATTAAAAGAAGTGAAAAAGGAAAATGTGGCCGACTTCCTCCGGGTACATATCATCTATCGATTCGGCATCCCGCGGTATATCTTAACTGATAATGGGAAACCCTTTGACAATAAATTGATGGACAAAATCTGCAAGCTTTTTGACTTTCAGCAGCGAAACTCCTTAGCGTATTACGCAACTACAAATGAGCTTGTGGAAGCTTTTAACAAGACCCTATGCAATCTATTGAAAAAAGTGGTCTCAAAATCGAAACGTGATTGGCATAACAAAATGGAAGAAGCGTTATGGGCATATAGAACCACATACTGCACACCTACTCAAAGCACTCCATATTCTTTGGTGTATGGCGTGGAAGCAGTCTTGCCTCTAGAGCTACAAATACCTTCTTTAAGGTTGGCCATACAAGAGGATCTCACTGATGAGTAAAATGCTAAGTTATGCTTGGCTGGGTTAGAAGCCTTGGATGAAAAACGGCTGCAAGCTCAATAGAACTTGGAATGCTATCAAGCTCGTATGTCAAGAGCCTTTAACAGAAGTGTGAAGACCCGTTCCTTTCAAATTGGTGACAAAGTACTAGATGTTCGAAGACCAATCATTGTGACACCGAAAACCGACCACAAGTTCACTCCAAAATGGGATGGTCCCTATGTGGTTCAAGAAGTATACACTGGTGGGGCTTATAAGTTGGTTAGTGAAGATGGTTTGAAGGTTGGTCCAATCAACGAGAGATTCCTAAAGCTCTACTACCCTTAAACTTAGGGTATCAACACAAGTCATGGAAATTTGACGAATGACTCATCCACCAAAAATGTTGCACGTGGATAAACTGCTAAAACATCTCGCTTGTCTATGAGTGGGCCCAAGTCATAGACGCTCCTGACCCGCATGAGCTTAAACTGTGTACGGTAAACTCCTGGCCCGCATGAGTTTAAACTGTGAATGGCCCTACCTATTCAAATGGTCTTTTGAACTACGTTTGACTTGATCTCCTTCGCAGGAGTACGTAGGCAACTTAGAAACACTTTCTCTTCTAAGTTCAATCATAATTAAATAAATCCTTTTGTGTCAAGTCCGTTCGAAACAACTTAGATTCATTGAAGTGTAATCATTTCATTGCATGTTATGATTTAAATAGATTCTCTCGTTAGTTGATTTCGAAGTGACTCATTTGGGGTTTATTCAAGCTAATTTTTACACTTGTGATCAAAGAAAATTGTTTGCAAGTCTCGTGAAAAGGAAAAAATAATGAATTAACTCATGTCGAAGTCTCATTTCAAAAGAAAAGAATTCATACAAAGTCGAAATAAAAAAGCATAAACTAAAGGAGTATGACATCTAAACATCAAAGATCTACACTATTCGAAAATTCATTAAGTCTTCTTTGTCTGCTTCTAGATCTTTCTTCACTAAGGAAAGCTTATCTTCATCTTCACTTGTCAACATGGGAGTCTCCTGAATGCGTTTCACTGTTTCTTCGGCAGAATTCACAACCTCTTGTGATGTGTTGCGCTGTTCTTGAGCCTTAGTCACAAGTTCTTGGAGCTTTGGCCTTTCATCACGAATCTTTGTCAACTCCTCCCTTGAATCCTTTATAGTCTTCTCAGCCTCCTTTATGGTTTTCTCTGCTTCCTTTATAGCTTCTTCTAGGAGGGTTACTTGTCCGTCAGAATCCTCAAGGATCTTTTGCTTGTCCGATAGAAGGGTTTGAGTTTCAGAGAGCTTTTGTTGAGCATCCTTAAGAGCACTTTGCGCCAAACATAACTCCGCAACTTGAGTTTCAACTGGCATCTCTTCTGAGTGCTTGGACCGTATCTTATCATAATCCTCATCCTTCTTAAAAAAAGCATCCACTCTGTTCTCTAATGATGACAAGTCTACCCCATTATGTTTCATAAATTGAAGTTATTTCTCAACACTTCCTTTGAAAGAAGAAACACTTTCAGGTGGAGTTTCCTTTAACTTCTCGCAGATATCATTCCAAATGCCTGCGATCATAGCCATATACCTTGACATGAAGGAATCTGCACTAGGAAGAATAGAGACATGAGACGGTTCCGGTCGTGCTTCTTTGTGAGATGGGTTTGAGGGCAGCGGTGATTGATGAGATGCTACCACTTGATTAAGGGATTCAGAACTGTCGCTATATTCCACCTCGCCTATAGAAGAATGTTGATTCGACGACCGGGCGTCATTACTGACATGTAGCCCAGCAGAACCCTATAAAATGAATACATGTATCAATAAGGCTAAGATTTTGAATCATTGTGAAAGGGAAAAGTTTAGGAAAGTTTCCTAACCTCGTTCGATGGTCTTCTATTTCGTTTAAAATTGCGATCACTATCAACATCCTCATCCGAGCTTCGGTGCCTCACTTGCTCCTCCCTTATCTTTTGGGTTGCATGTTCTGACACTTGATCGTGGGGGGCATCCTGTACTGGTGCTTTGTCTTTTCTCAAAGTATCCAATTGATCCCTTTGCTCTTGAGTTATTCCCTCTCTAACGGTTATATTTGGGTCACCACTAATGACTATGTCTTTGACGTGATTCTCAAGGAGATTTGCATGCACGTCAACCAACCAGGCTTTGTAGTTGTCTGAGACATGTTTCTTTGGAATAGTCGGGTTCATGGGAAATGTTGCCCTAGACTGAGAGTTAAAATGCTCATACTGGCGATGGAGTCGAAATCCCTCAGCAAGTGTGACGTCGCGGTCATCCGTCAGTAACAAACCGGGGGCAGATGCTTAGTAGAATCCAAACTGACGACTGAAGCGATGGGGTACATAATAAGGCTCAGCTTTACATTGGCGTCCTTGGCATAGAACAAGAAAACCAGGGCGCAAACATATGAAATATTCAAAATTCTCTTTGCCCCCTCTCTTGTCATCACAAAAAAAGAAGTTTCTACCATTTTGACGAGATGTGCAAAGCCAAGACACGTATTCGCCCTTAAAAATCCTCTTACGAGCATCAATTTTGTCGTAATACATAGCACCGCCTTCTCCGAAAGAAGTGACCATCTTTGGAGACGACGACATGAGGCTAGGGGTCTTGAAGTGAGTATTGAAGTAAGTTGATAGCCATCCATATACATAATGGATGGGGAAGGGAGTGCCCATTTGACCAGGAGAGATAGACTTTGAAATCGAGTTTAACCCATAGTAGATGCTAGCAAGGACTGGAGATGTGAGACATACCTTAATCCCTTTCCCCATTTTGCATACCATATTAAAAGTCTCAGGGCGAATGGTTGCCGTTGGGTTGCCCGGTAGTACGAACGTACAGAGCCAACACGCCAGAAATGCTGCTAAGTAGACTTCCTGTTCAAGATTTTGAGGGATGTCTAGTTCGACGAAGGGTGCTTCACTCACGTGCGACCATCTAGGAGCAGCTTCAAGGATCCCGCTTGGGTTGTGAGTAGCCTTTGGTCGAGATTTTTTATTCTCTTTTCGAGGTGGAGGAGCTGCATATCTTCGAGTTTTCCTGCACCAGAAGTCGATCCATCTGGACGCTTGAACATAGGTGGTGTGACCTTCTTGTCACTAGTACAAAACAGTGCATTTGCGTCTGGAGTTTAGGACAATTTGCGTCTGGAGTACCCCAGACGCATATGCCAGAGACGCAGTTAGCCATGGACTATCTACGTCCGGTAAGCAGCTGCGTCAGGAACTGCCCAGTTCTGGACGCATATGGCAATTTTTTATTTTTTTAAATAGACTATCTGCGTCTGGAACTGCCAAGTTCCAGATGCAGATAGTCATATTTAATAAAAAAAAATTAATTTGATAAATTAAATTCCTAATGAATAAATTCCTAAAGCAGTCATTTTTCTGTAAATATCTACTATTCTTTCCAAAGCCAAAACAAACTATTATAACATCATACAAGGAATTCATGTTGGGGGGAAAAGGCCAAAGCTTTAGTTTCAGTCTAGGGCAGGGATTACAAGACAAAAGCACGTAAAACAGGAAGGAAAATAAAATGGAATATTTTATACTCCATGATTAATAATTAATTATTCACAAAATAAGACACAAATTCAATATGGTGCTTACAAGCTATTAAGCTAAACTTGTTAAATATTACTACTAACCTTCTCATATAATATCTTTTTCAAATTCTGAAAGTTTTCGTATGCTGCTTGAAGAATTTCATTAGCAGCCTTATACTGAGCTCGCAATTCCTTGTGCATTTTGCTTTCTTCTTCATATCTCAAACTTACTGCTTTAGCTTCTGCTACCTTGTTTTTAAGGCTATCAAGCTCTTTTTTCAAAATCTGCAAACGTTAAGGTCAGGTAAATGCAAGTTAAAGGAATTAATTAATGAATGAAAAAACATGAAAACTCAGAATAGGATTCCTGCGGAAGGTGCAGAGTGCAACATATTGAATAGAATTTCAGTATTTCAGTGTTACCTTTAAGCTCTCTTCAATTTGGTCTCTATTATCTAGAGCCTGCTGGACTTCATCACAGCTACCTATGTTAGGGGATAATTGATCTCGCAGCTGCTTTAGCTGCTTAATTTCGCAAATTAAGTTCTTTTCCTCCTTTAAAGGAAGAGTTTCATGCTCTATCATGTGTTCCATGCTACATATCTGTAGCGATGAGTAAGTTCTGTAAAATGTTAAAAACAAAATACAAATGTGATATTCCTCCAAATATTCTGTAAATGGGAAGGGGTTAGGGGTGGAGGTGAATTCCTACCCTTGCATCTATCTCCTCGACAGAAATTGCATTCTTCACTCTATTAATTGCAGTTTGAAGATGCTCAATTTCAGCACGGTTTGACCTAACCAACTTACGTGCAGCTCTCTCTTCTGATTTGGCAGCTTCAAATTCTACACCATGATGTTGGCAATTGGTCTGCACAAAAGACTCCTGCCAAATAGCATCCCTACTTTGGGTCTTCTCATCAACATGTAGCTGTGCAAGTCTGATCTGCTCTCTAAGCTTTTCATCATCAAACCTTGGCATCTTGTCTAGCAACATTAGCTGAAGAACCTTCCAGCAAAATATCCAATGTTTCATTGCACAAAGATTTGTCAGCAACCACAAATTTTTGGCACACCAAATTGTCTTCACTACTTCTTTCAAAACCATTGCATTGAACTTCCAAGTTTTTAGTGTGGTTTGGTGGACTGCCATTGTTATCAAAAGAGCTTCTCAGAGATTCCAGTCCAGATTCAAGAGTATCATCACCATGCATGTCCCTATGAACACAAGCACGCTTATTGTTCACAAAACAGGCTATTTTAAGAACATTCCTAAGTTAGACTTAAAAATTGTGTGATATAGTACTCCCTCAAGAAATGTAGCTAGGAGCTGGGCGCTCACAACCTCATACCAAGAAACATATGGTAACAGATCATGTAAGAGCACTGTTGAGATAATCAATTAATACCTAATTAATAAGAGTACAAGACTATATCCTTTAGTAAACAAAAATGTTGACCATCCAAAAGCTTAAGGAAATTGCATCTTTTTAATGGTCACATCATGCAACTGTAAATCAACAGGGATTGTTAAAACAAATGTTAAAACAATAGGGATCTGAGCCTTCTCTAGTATATATATACATCATACACCATTTTTCAAAGATAGTCTAACCCTTTTAAAAACCATATACCCAGAAGACAACATTTATCGTCTAACACTCTAACCCTTTTAAAAAATCACAAACAAACATAAAGGCTGATGACAACTCAAAAAGCAGAGGAACAGAGTCAAAATATGACCTGTAATCCACTGTAGAAAGCTTTCTAATAAGATTCACCTATGAGTCTATGCCAAAGCAAAACCAGTGACCCAGTATTTCATCCATTTTGTTGTTCGCAAGAATTATCTAAATTGAAATTTGCTTCACTACAGCTTTTAAGGATCCAAAAAACAAGTAAAACTAGTCAACTACTACAAGCATACCTCTCCATGGTGTTCACCCTGTTTAATCCTCAAAATCAAAATGTAGTATTTCCTACAATAGAAGTCATTAGCCAATTCTTCAACTTTAGAATCTTGATTGAGGCAATAGCATTCTAGAGACACAGAAATATGTACTGAGAATGATTACAATACGAATTAAGAAGCCAAGCCAGCATTTCTTCAAGAAGATGTTACAGTTGATAAATAGGGAGAAACATGTTAGAAAATACACTAAGCAAGACAACATTAATGAATAGAAGACATTATTCTAAGAGTTCTTGAGATCTTTTATTGACTTCAAGAATAAGATAATTTACAAGCCACTATATGAAATTAATCATTTCAGTGAGTGGCATACTTCACAGGCGCAATAACCAAGTAGAAAAATGAGGTAATGTTCAGGCATAAGCAAAGTTTCATATGGCTACATCCCAATAACCATATCTAACAGTTTATTAAAAATTTCATCATTTGAGCTCTAACAACGACAATCAACCAAAAAACAAGTAAAACTCAATAGGAACTATGTGAATAAGTCACAGTACTGGAAGTATTCATAAAAAACAAAGAACCAATTGCATAAACTAATTATAAAAGCCCTAAAATCCCAGCAAGAACACAGTCCCAAAAATGGGGAAAACACACAAACTTACCTACCTGAGACGATGAGAAACGGCGAGAAGCAGGGGGGAGGGTGACCGGCGGCGAGGAGCAGCAGTGGTTGCGTCCAGCGGCTAGGCGAGCACCGGCGAGGGCGGAGAAGGAGATGGCGACCGGAGGCTAGATCTGTTTGGCCGTGGAATGGCGACGAGGATTGGAGTGGAGTGGAGTGGCGAAGGGGATTGGACTTGAAGATGGTGCGGGAGATCCAGATCTCAACCTTTTAACTAAAAAATTAAAAAATAAAATAAAATAAGCAGCTGCGTCCGAAGTGGGAACTTCAGACGCAGCTTGTGTAAAGCTACGGACCAGCTGCGTCCGAAGTGGGTACTTCGGACGCAGCTGGTCCATTTTTTTTAAAAAAAAATAATAATTAAATACTATACATTTTAATTACAAAAATGCCACCGCGTCACTTTACGCATCTGGAGTTTCAACTCCGGACGCAAATTGTCCTATATTTTTGCTCAGTTTTGTACTAGTGTGTTGAGTTAAATGGAAGAACGCCTTGAATAAGCACGCACAACATTTGTGTGAGCCCTTGGCCAAGTCCAAGGCATTTGGGATGCGCTCAACGTAAATATCCCCAAGCAATGGCAACCCTCCAAGCATGTACAAATCTCGCATTGATATAGACATCTCACCAGGGGAGGTAATCAATGTGTTGGTTTGTGGGCACCATGCTTCGCAAAAAGCTTGGAAAATGTCGACGTTGCGATCATATGTAAATAATGACACGAACACAGTGTCATATATCATGCCTTCCCTTAGAGGTTTTCTGAAGAAGTTAAGTGCATCTTCAGCCCATTCCCAGTATCCTGGCGTGTAAATGAATTCACCTTTAAAATCGATGTCTTTACCCCACTTGACCTCATCATCAATTATGCGACTCCCCAGCGTGGGAAGGATGTCTGTGGAGGGTTCGTGTTTCAATCCTGGTTGCAAGGTCCACACCTTGGACGGTGGAAGGTCATATTCAAGAGTCCAATTGCGTTCGTGATATGACACCGTGAGCTTTGGCGGTGAAGGGAATACAAGGGGTTTATTGATGGCCAATGTGACTTTATGGTCGCTCTTGGTGCTTGTTATCACCAAGTTCCTTTGTCCATCGAACCATTGATCTAGAAATTGCACCATTTTGAACCGTGTTGAGACTATGTCAAAATTGAGAAAAATCACTGCAAAAAAAAATGATGATAATGATTAAAGTTGTTATTATTATTATTATCATCATTATTAACAGAGTTATTATTATTATTATCATCATTATTAACAAAGTTGTTATTAATATTATCATTATTGTCTAAAATATGACATATGATAATAATAATTAACAATGTTGTTGTTTGAAATTATGAAAATTAAGAAATAAAAAAGCAACAGAAAATACGAAAGAAACAAAAGTAAAAGCAAAAAAAAACCTGGGAATAAAAAAAAACAAAAAAACGAAAGAAAATCAAAACAGAAAAAAAAAAAAAGCAAAAAAGCGTGGAAAGAAAAGAAAGAAACAAACAGTAACTAAAGATTGAAAAGAAAAAAAAAAAGGGAAAAAGGGAAAAGCGAAAAACGAAAGAAGAAAAAAACGAAACAAGAGTATATACATGTAGCAAATAAAATATATGTATAGTGATGCTATAGAAAGGAAAGTGGGGGTTGGGGCCCATCTGAAACAATGTCTTATTTCATTCCCAATACAAGCCACGTGAAGGTCTCTGGGAAATCACAATGTCAAGTCTGCCTCCATAAAAGTTGAAGTCACTTTAGGGATACAAGTAAAGCTCTTTTCTTCGACACCAGTTTGCGATGGCAATAGGGAAGCTCTATAACGCGTTTCAACGGCAACGAACCCCAGCTCACTATTCGGTTTTTGTTCTTCAATCCACAAGCTCGGCGGGAGATGGTGAAGGAAGTTCGGGCGACCTCTGGACTTTGAAAGCAACGGCTTAGCAGGTAGAGCTATCAATACGGGCTTGCGGGGCAGGGCGGGCCGCGGGCCTAAACATGGCGGGCCCAAAAAGCCCGCTCCTTGGCGGGCCTAGAAATCCCAAGCCCAGTCCGCCCCGCCTAAGGCCCGCGGGCTAGGCAGGCCCCCGCCTTTGTTTTTTTTTTTGGTTTTTTTTATTTTGTTTGTATATTCACCTTATCACTTTATTAAATTTTATCACTTGTTATTTTGTAGTTTTGTACACACAAATATAATTAAAATAAGATATACATAACTCATAAGTAATAACTGATAAGTCAAATAACGCATAAGTCCATAACACATAACTGACATAAGTTCATAAGTCACATAACTACATAAGTACTAACATAACTGATATAAGTCCAAAAGTCCATAAGTACATCACTCACATAAAACATAATTAAAATAATGTAAACATAAGTCATCATAAATTCATAATTGATCAATGATCATACACAAGACATTCCATCATTCAATTCATCTTCATTCATATCATCTCCTTCATCTCCATTATTGCCTTCATCCACATCATCATCATCTATATATAAAACACATAAAAATTGTTTAAAATTAAATCATTACATTAAAAAAATCAATATAATATAACATGATAACAAAATATATTAACTTACCCATATTAAAACCATGCAACCAATTACGAGTGCAAATTAGTGTTTGCACTTTTTCAGGCAACAAACAACTTCTATATTTTGTGAACACACGTGCACCAATAGAAAATGCAGACTCTGATGCAACAGTAGTTATAGGAATTGCCAAAAGATCACGCGCCATACATGAAAGGATGGGATATCCTTGAACACGACCCTTCTAATAATCTAACACGTCCAAATCCTGATAAAATTTCATCTCATAACATGGCTGCTCCAAATAACGATCCAATTCAGATTTTTCAACAAGCACAACAATTTCATCACTAACATCTAGAACATCCTGCATTAATTCAAACAGAATAACTGTACTAGCAACTAAGATAATATAATAAAAAAAAAATACACAATAAAGTGTTAAAATACTTACATCAAACAATCTTTTGGGGTACTTCTTCGCTACTTGGTTTTCCACTCTTGAATGCATGATAGTTGAAGAATTTGGTTGTGATGAACTTGATCTAATGGCACTCACATATTGATCATAAAGCTGGAACTCCTGACGCACACCGCCCCGCTAAGCCCGCGGGCCTAAGCGAGGCGTGCCAAAAAAGCCCGCTCTTTGGCGGGCTCCAAATTTCGAAACCCGCCCCTACCTAAGTAGGGGGCGGGGCGAGCTGGCCCGGCCGGCAAAGCCCGTTTTGACGGCTCTAGTAGCAGGTATGGTTCCCCAGGGCGTCGACAGATTGAATGGTCCAGTGAGAAGCTCTGTCAACGGAAATCCGTCTACTCCGAGTAGAAACCCACGCTCTGGTAGTATCATTGATACCGCGCTCCGGTGGTTGTTCTACTCGGCAGACTTTCCGTTGGTCTTCGTTGTAGCAATTTGACAGAGGAGGGAAGAGTTTGGCAGTCCCGGGTGGAGAGCTCCAACAACAACATAAACATAGGTACTCCAAGTAGAAACCCACTCTCGGGCGGTATCAATGATACCGCGCTCCGGTGGTTGTTCTACCCGACAAGTTTCCCGTTGTTCTTTCCTTCTTGGGTCGTGAACCCTACGTTTCTTAATTTCTTGTTGTTCTTGAATGTTGCCCTTCTTACTCCTGCAAATGAAATGCATATAGGCAAGATGAAAGGAAGTTGTTTAAGAATGTACCTGATCAG
Source organism: Ipomoea triloba (assembly GCF_003576645.1). Classification (NCBI taxonomy): domain Eukaryota; kingdom Viridiplantae; phylum Streptophyta; class Magnoliopsida; order Solanales; family Convolvulaceae; genus Ipomoea; species Ipomoea triloba. The sequence goes on from NC_044924.1 coordinate 20,613,683, forward strand.
AAATTCTGTGAATCACTCTTCTCGATCTTCTGAATTGCTCTTCTCAATCTTCTTGTCCAGCGCTGATGAGAAAAGTGATGCCTTATGGCCCTATTTATAGGTGATTTGGGAGTGTTTGAGTCCAACATGGAATTTGTGACTACTGAGCTGATAATCAGGAGGGAAACACGGTTGTTAAGTTCAGATATAATTCTAAAATTCTAGTATATCACCTGAGATTGGATAAAGCCTGCCGATTTGAATTTAGGTTCTAATGGGATGTTTCCTGGTGGTACGGTGGATTTGCAGTGTGCCATTTGTAGATTGGGCCTTGAATACCAATTTTCTTTCAAAGAATATGTTTATTAGGATTAATGGGCTAATTGAAGCTTGAGCTATTATTTTGGCCCATTGATTAAGGTGGTGACAAATTTTAAATTTCGAGATTTCTCGTTCCAAGAGCGTCAGGCGGCATGTCACGACAAGTCTCGAGGGGGCAATTTGTAGATATAGAAAATTCGAGCCCGAAAAATAGACCGATTAAATTATTATTGGGCTTAGTATGAGATGGATTAATGGACCAATTTAATTAATTGAGCCCATACACTACTACACAGACGGCTTTTAACGTCGGTTAAATGGACCCTTTAACGTCGGCTAAAATCCGACGTTGATCTGGCCGACGTTGTAAGGGTACACATACAACGTCAGCTAAATGTTAGCCGACGTTGTAAGGTACACATACAACGTCAGCTAAATGTTAACCGATGTTGTAAGGTACACATACAACGTCGGCTATTTACAAATAGCCGACGTTGTAGATAACTTAAAAACAAATAAAATACCCTACAACGTCGGCTATTTACAAATAGCCGACATTGTAGATAACTCAAAAACAAATAAAATACCCTACAACGTCGGCTATTTACAAATAGCCGACGTTGTAGGTAAGTTGAAAACAAATAAAATATCCTACAACGTCGGCTATTTACAAATAGCCGACGTTGTAGGTAACTTGAAAACAAATAAAATACCCTACAACGTCGGCTATTTACATTGTAGGTAACTTAAAAACAAATAAAATACCCTACAACGTCGGCTATTTACAAATAACCAATGTTGTAGGTAATTTGAAAACTACTAAAATACCCTACAACGTCGGCTCTTTACAAATAGCCGACGTTGTAGGCAATTTGAAAACTACTAAAATACCCTATAACGTCGGCTCTTTACAAATAGCCGACATTGTAGGTAATTTAAAAACAAAAAAATTACCTTACAACGTCGGCTAATAAGACTAGCGACGTTGTAGGGTAATTTTTTTTTTAAATATTCATTTTATTTTTCTATTTACACCCAAAACCTGCTCAAATATATATAGCCATCACAATCACATTCAAAACCTGTACAATTTATATTTATAATATCAAAATTAATAAAAGCAATAAATCTCACACTTGATAATAATTAATAATACAAGTTCATCAAAAATTATCTATATTAATTAATACAAGCCATAATCTTCTCCCAAACTTTGTACCAAAAGCAATAAAAGCAATACATACATCTCACATTACTATTTCACATACTAATGCAATGTATTAATCCATTCATCAATGAAGTACTTGGCACATGTGCCTCTAACTTCATCAATCTCTTGTTGATTGTAGCTCAATGAACCAACTCTCTCCACTATCTTTTTAACTGTTCAATATAATGTAACAATTATTTACAAGAAGAAGTGAAGGCAAGAAAAAGGTCCAAGAATTTAGACATACAATTACATTAGTTCAAGAAGAAGTGAAGGCAAGATATGTTAATAAAGTTTGCACCAACTTCAGTTGCAACTGCTTTTGCAAGCATAGTCTTACCAGTACCCGGAAGTCCAAAAAGCAATATCCCCTTGCAAGGCTGCAAGAATAAATTAGAGGAAATATAAATAACCTGAAATATAAAACAGGCTGGGCAGAATAACATCGGCAAGTAGCTTCTTCTCAAAATCATTCTCAAATTAATAGAGTCAAGGAAACACTTTGATTAAACACACAATAGATATAAGATATGAAGGCTTAAATAAAATAGAAATGAAAATATGCAGTAATGCAATAAAAATCATCCAAAGATTTCAATAATCCCTGAACAAAAACAGTTTAAGAATGCTTAAATAAATCATTGTAAAGAAAAAGATTGCATGTAAGTTAGAGTCTTGCCTGATTTTGAGATAGCAAAAAGAGCCATTAAAGCTTCCTTCCTTGTGTGGTAATCTTTAGCAGCCTCCAACATCTTCAATAGTTCTTGAGCTCCACCCATTTCAATAATTTTCATCTTCCTTGTGCGGTAATCTCCGTCTTCTTTCTAAGGCATTATAAGAATTAGAGATGCACACAGCTTTTTATCAAAAAAAAAAGAGATGTATGTAACTAAGACAAAGAGATAGTAACAGAATACATACCAACTTAGCACTTTCTGAATGGAGTAGCATTTTCTGAATATCACTACAAAAATATAATAATGTACAAAAAGCAACCAGAAGCGATGGATAGAAAAGAATGCTTGAGGCTTTTTGATAGACATGCAGCATCTTGCCAGATGATGAGTTAATAGATTACAAAACACCTTCATATTGACTACTTTTTTCGAATTCAAATATAACCAGCTTTCAACTAAGATGCTCATCTGAGGCAACAAAAAACAAAGCTCAAGACAAACACTTAAATGGATCTTATTTGCACAAAACATAACAGTATTCAATCATCTCAGTGTACAATGTACCTTTATACGATTCTAATGACCTTTCTCGTCCTTTGGAGGCAGCTGCTCCAAGGCAGCCCTCTCAAGCAATAGAAGCACATCCTCCACCAAAACAAACATGTCTTTCTCCATCCAAATTATGTCTTTCTACACATAAACAGATAAAACAACAATAATACTAATAATATAAACAACAATAATAGTAAGTAGTAACCATACAAATTTTGTAATAGTAATAATAAAACAAAAAGGTATAAAATTTAAAGAGAAAGAACCTCTACCTTGACCATCTAGCTTTATCCTCTATCAATTTCCCAAGCTTGCCTCGTCGTTCTTCAACAAAACGTCGGCAGATCTATTCAACATTTGTTAAGTATACCCTAACAAGCTCTCGACGATATTGATAGTCAAGGCACTGAAAGGGACGATCGGCTCTCTCCCTGAAAACAGCAGTTAATATTCAGTTAATGCGCATCGGCATATATCTTAATAATATCACTTTATATGCTTAAAAAGCTATCCATATGTGATATATTGCTAGTGAGGACCTCAAGACATCAATCAAATTTTCTAATTTAAAACTATACCCTAAATAACAAGAATGATTGGCAACATTACAAAGACAATGTCAACATTTGTCTGCAGAAATAGAATACACCCTTATACTCAAAAGGCAAATACAACAATGGAGTGATAATAAAATTTAAGGCTTAAAGACCTGAAAGTGGAAGGAACCCACACTTGGGCTGTTTTTACAGAATTTTTACAGGAACAGAAATATTGCACTACTATTATAGTATTACTAAAGACTGAAGAGATAGAACTGAAACTAAAATACTACTGCAATGAATTTAAATAAAGATAGTGAAATTCCTCTTTTAGTGTGCCTGGAAGGAGGAGAAACACAAGAAGGGCGTTGATGAAGAACTTAACCACTTCTAGAAATTCTCTACACATATGGATGCGAAAATTTCTAAAATATATTACAAATAAATAAAATAAAGTAAACAACATAAATAAAATATAATGCATACCTGCGGCGGCGAGCGAAGAGGACGGGTGACCAGCGGCGAGTGCTGGAGAACGGCGGCGACGCAACGAATGGCGATGGGCGGAGGCGGTGGCGACCTGCGAACTACGACCGGCAAAGGGGAAAAACGATCGGGAGCGACGGAGGGCGTGGCTATGAGGGCAGCGCGTAGATGGGGAAGGCGTAGGGTTGTGGGGAAGACGATGGTAGACCCATCTGATGATATAATGAAATTAAAGGCCTAAATTAAAATTAAATTAAAGATGGGGAAGGCGTAGGGTTGTGGGGACGACGGCTGGACGGAAGACAACAACAGTTTTGAAGCATGACGTCGACGACTGTAATTTTGAAAAGTAAGGTCTAAAATTGAATCCCTAATTTGAAGCACAAGTAAGGTCTAAAAATTAAGGTATTTGGACTATATTCAAAACCCTATAACGTCGGTTATTTATAATAACCGACGTTGTAGGTTATTGACAGGGTAATTGGGTACCCGACCCGGAACTATTGGCAGCACCCAAAGACACCTCACACTATTGGCAGCACCCAAGACACCTCACCCCTCAGCATCAATGCTCAACGGTTCAACTCCTCAGCATTGATGGCCAACGTTCAGCTCCTCAGCATTGATGACAGACGTTCAGCTCCTCAGCATTCAACACCTCAGGTACTGATGTCCAACGATCAACTCTTCATCAATGCTCCATTACTGAGCTGAAGGGAATAAAAAGGCTCACAACCACATAGTGAAGGGGGACACTTCTTACACTTCTTACTAGACAATAGATATTACATTCACTTGTACACGGAGCACTACGCTCAATATTGTTCTCAAGTACTCAAACACTGTACCATCTTACTTCAATAATACTCAGATTACATACCCGGTAATCCATTATTACCGTCATTGGTGCTCTCGTTGAGAGCCGAGATCAGATCTCAGGCTAAAATCACAAAATCAAAAAACCACTCAGTTCATCTCACCGCTATCAATGGTATCTGGATCCAGCAGCTCGCGCACACCTACGCTATCAATGGTATCTGGATCCAGCAGCTCGCGCACACCTAGTCAGGTGAACAAGGGTCACCCCTCGGGTGATCTTCGTGAGCAGCTCAACAGTAATCATGGAGGTGACCTTCGCAGCCAACTCAACAACAACAACCGCAGTGAAGGTGACCTCCGTACCCAACTCAACGACAACCATGGTGGTGGCCGTACTCCCCTCCCAGCAACTGCTGCTCCCGCCCAGGTGGTGGACCTTCAGGCAGCAGCGCAGGTCATCCAACAGGCGGCGGCGACGATGGCCCAACTAGTCGCAGAAATGCAAGGCCAGATCTTACCGCCACCACCCCCTCTGGAGGGAGAAGTGCAATCTCCGAGGCAAAACAGAACTCAGGGGGTACAAGGATCCTCCAATAGAGGTCCCCGTGCCCAAGCAGGAAAGACAATAACCAAACGACCATCCGGAGAAAGGATGGGCGAATCTGGTGGATTGGCTCCGCGTCACTCCACTAGACACAAAACACCACAGGAAGGCCTGGTGGAAAGACTCCAAAGGCAGATAGATGATTTGGAAAAGAAAGTAGAAACAAGAGAACACTCACCAGAACCGGAGGTAAGAATGGCCGCTCCATTCTCTCCTGACATAATGGAAGTTCCTCTTCCAAAAGACTTTCAGCTACCCACCATCAAGGCCTACACTGGCACTTCAGATCCGCGTACCCATATGACAAGATACAAGGCAGCCATGGTCATGATTGGGGCAAGCGATGCCATAATGTGCAGAGCGTTCTTGTCCACTTTGGACGGGACTGCTCAAGATTGGTTTAACACAATCCCAGACGGATCAGTTCAGACTTTTACAGAGCTATCCAAAAGTTTCTTGTCTTATTTCTCAGGGAGTATACAACATAAGAAACCATTCTCACATCTCGGGGGGGTAAAACAGGATAAGGGAGAAAGCCTGCGAGACTTCTTAAGCAAATGGAAAAAAGAAGTCAACAACGTATATGACTTCGATTCGAAGGCAGCAATTCCCATCTTCATCCAAGCACTGAGGTCAGGCGATTTCCACAAACAACTGAACACCCACCACCCACGCTCTTATGAAGAACTCATGAGAACGGCCAACCGGTACGCAGACGTAGAAGAGGCTGACAGGAGAAAGAAGGATGAGGAGGAAGGACGAAAGAGTGAGCGACCTGATAAAGCAGGTCCGCCCAGCCAGACACCACGACCAAACCAACCACCCTCAACGAAGGGAAGAGATGAGCATTCTCGTCTCGCCCCACCGCGGCACTTAACACCGCTTACTCACCCGGTTAGCGTGATTCTAAGTCACGCTGAGGAAATGGGAATGGTGCATTTTCCCTCAGCACCAGCATTTGTTGAGTGTCCGGGACAGTACCAGCATCAACAAAGCCTACCTGACAATGTGTGGCGAAAGAAAGAAGATCCTGAGCCTTCAGCTTCCAACACCAAGAAAAGGAGGTGCGACCTGGGCGAGAAAGCAAGAAACAGTGAGCTAGAGGAAAAGTCCGTGCAACGCAAAAAACATGTAATTCGCTGATGGTCGGTCAAAAACTCTCCANCCGCTATCAATGGTATCTGGATCCAGCAGCTCGCGCACACCTAGTCAGGTGAACAAGGGTCACCCCTCGGGTGATCTTCGTGAGCAGCTCAACAGTAATCATGGAGGTGACCTTCGCAGCCAACTCAACAACAACAACCGCAGTGAAGGTGACCTCCGTACCCAACTCAACGACAACCATGGTGGTGGCCGTACTCCCCTCCCAGCAACTGCTGCTCCCGCCCAGGTGGTGGACCTTCAGGCAGCAGCGCAGGTCATCCAACAGGCGGCGGCGACGATGGCCCAACTAGTCGCAGAAATGCAAGGCCAGATCTTACCGCCACCACCCCCTCTGGAGGGAGAAGTGCAATCTCCGAGGCAAAACAGAACTCAGGGGGTACAAGGATCCTCCAATAGAGGTCCCCGTGCCCAAGCAGGAAAGACAATAACCAAACGACCATCCGGAGAAAGGATGGGCGAATCTGGTGGATTGGCTCCGCGTCACTCCACTAGACACAAAACACCACAGGAAGGCCTGGTGGAAAGACTCCAAAGGCAGATAGATGATTTGGAAAAGAAAGTAGAAACAAGAGAACACTCACCAGAACCGGAGGTAAGAATGGCCGCTCCATTCTCTCCTGACATAATGGAAGTTCCTCTTCCAAAAGACTTTCAGCTACCCACCATCAAGGCCTACACTGGCACTTCAGATCCGCGTACCCATATGACAAGATACAAGGCAGCCATGGTCATGATTGGGGCAAGCGATGCCATAATGTGCAGAGCGTTCTTGTCCACTTTGGACGGGACTGCTCAAGATTGGTTTAACACAATCCCAGACGGATCAGTTCAGACTTTTACAGAGCTATCCAAAAGTTTCTTGTCTTATTTCTCAGGGAGTATACAACATAAGAAACCATTCTCACATCTCGGGGGGGTAAAACAGGATAAGGGAGAAAGCCTGCGAGACTTCTTAAGCAAATGGAAAAAAGAAGTCAACAACGTATATGACTTCGATTCGAAGGCAGCAATTCCCATCTTCATCCAAGCACTGAGGTCAGGCGATTTCCACAAACAACTGAACACCCACCACCCACGCTCTTATGAAGAACTCATGAGAACGGCCAACCGGTACGCAGACGTAGAAGAGGCTGACAGGAGAAAGAAGGATGAGGAGGAAGGACGAAAGAGTGAGCGACCTGATAAAGCAGGTCCGCCCAGCCAGACACCACGACCAAACCAACCACCCTCAACGAAGGGAAGAGATGAGCATTCTCGTCTCGCCCCACCGCGGCACTTAACACCGCTTACTCACCCGGTTAGCGTGATTCTAAGTCACGCTGAGGAAATGGGAATGGTGCATTTTCCCTCAGCACCAGCATTTGTTGAGTGTCCGGGACAGTACCAGCATCAACAAAGCCTACCTGACAATGTGTGGCGAAAGAAAGAAGATCCTGAGCCTTCAGCTTCCAACACCAAGAAAAGGAGGTGCGACCTGGGCGAGAAAGCAAGAAACAGTGAGCTAGAGGAAAAGTCCGTGCAACGCAAAAAACATGTAATTCGCTGATGGTCGGTCAAAAACTCTCCAAGTTGGCCGAAGTCAGTCCTCGGCCAAGTTTTTGGCCAAGTTTGGCCGAGGTCAGTCCTCGTCCAAAATTTAAAAAAAAAAAAAAACCAACACTTGGTCGAGGCTTGACCTCGGCCAACACTTGGTTTGAAGTCGACCACCTCATCAAGTGGCTCCTCAAGTGGTGTCACCTCATCAAGTGGCGCTGCTCCTCATCAAGTAAAAAACTCTATTCCCTTAGGGTCGGCACGAGATCCGGTCTCGCTAGCTACCTGACGGGAGAGTGTTTTCCTGGGTCAAGCCAGATGCTTGATTTCAAAAACACCACACTCTAGTCCCTTAAGGCTGGCACGAGATCCGATCTCACTAGCTACCTGACGGGAGAGCAGACCTTTGATCGAAGCCTACGGCTGGTCGAAGTAAGCTCGCGCACAGAACGTCAAACAAAAACAAAAACAAACAAACAAAGAAACAAAAAAAAAAAAAAATTGGCCGAAGTCAGTGACTTCGGCCGATTTGGCCGAAGTCACGCTTCGGCCAATTTGGCCGAGGTGACCTCGGCCAATTTTTGGCCGAGGCGTGACCTCGGCCAACTAATTTTGGCCGAGGTCAGACCTCGGCCAATTAATTTTGACCGAGGTCTGACTTCGGCCAAAATTTGGCCAAGGCCTGACCTCGGCCACTACGGTTCGAAAAAAAAAAAAAAAAAAAAACAGTCTTATGCAGATCATTACTCCCAAACCACCTCAATTACTCTCGTTGGCTAGGGAGTGGGGGGACTGGTGACAGGGTAATTGGGTACCCGACCCGGAACTATTGGCAGCACCCAAAGACACCTCACACTATTGGCAGCACCCAAGACACCTCACCCCTCAGCATCAATGCTCAAGGGTTCAACTCCTCAGCATTGATGGCCAACGTTCAGCTCCTCAGCATTGATGACAGACGTTCAGCTCCTCAGCATTCAACACCTCAGGTACTGATGTCCAACGATCAACTCTTCATCAATGCTCCATTACTGAGCTGAAGGGAATAAAAAGGCTCACAACCACATAGTGAAGGGGGACACTTCTTACACTTCTTACTAGACAATAGATATTACATTCACTTGTACACGGAGCACTACGCTCAATATTGTTCTCAAGTACTCAAACACTGTACCATCTTACTTCAATAATACTCAGATTACATACCCGGTAATCCATTATTACCGTCAGTTATAATATTTTAAATCGGGCGATACGACGTCGGCTAAGAGTGGTAGCCGACGTCGTATAGCGCCGAACTTAATATAATTGGATACGACGTCGGCTACCACTCCTAGCCGACGTCGTATCGATGCCCGAATGCCACTATAGGCGCGATACGACGTCGGCTAGGTGAGTTAGCCGACGTCGTATCGTCCGTCGATGGCTAATATACGCGATACGACGTCGGCAAATCTCTTAGGATTCTTAGCCGACGTCGTATCGCACCGTCTTCTAACGTACACCCTTTAATGTCGATTATTAGTAAATAACCGACGTTATAGGGTTTTTATTTATTTTTAATTATTTAAATAACATATAACATCGGCTAATTATTTAGCCGACGTTGTATGTGATTTCTGTAGTAGTGATAGTAATTAAATTAAGTTGATTAGCCCAATTAAATTGATGTTGGGTAATTGAATTAATGGGCCAAGCCCGATTCATATTTGAATTTAATAATAATTATAATTATAATTTAAATATAATTTTATTATATTTTAATTTAATAATTATAATTAATTTTAATTTGAATTAGATGATAGAGTTTTGAACCTGGACTTAATTGTGGCAATGGTCATTCCCTTAATTAATTAATTATTTATTTAAGGAGTTTGTTAAGGGAAGTTGGTTACACACTCCACTATAAATAGAGCCCCTCATTTCCCATTAGAAACACACTTCGAAGATTGAAGATTTGAGACTTGTGAAGGCATTGAAGGCATCTTTGAAGCAGTTAGAGACTTGAATCGTTTAAAGATCTTGAAGCTTGACAGTTCATGTTGAAGTTCACGTCACTTGAACCCCGGAAGCCCACGCCATTTGAATCCCAGAAGCTACGTCAATTGAATCCCGGAGGCTACGCTATTTGAACTCTGGAGGCTACGCCACTTGAAACCTGGAAGCACTTCAGTAGAACACGTCAGTGGAGAATCAGAGGACTGTACAGAGAATTTGTACCCGCACCTTCAATTACACACACACTGTAACCCGATATTGTGAATATATACAATTTCAAATTTTTTGTGTTTACAGGAATAATTTCAACCATCAAATACTACAAGATAGACACCCCACAATGCTTCTTATTTCTCATCTAACTATGATGTCTCATATGATTACAATTCACACACACACACACACACACACATATATATATAAGACAATGAGACGCAATTGCGTCTCATTGTCCACCCAGCGGGCATGTGTGATGCACGTGCCCGCTAGGCCGATTGAGAATGGCCTCTCAATTGAAGGTTTTTTATGTTCTTTTTTTTTTAATTTAAAAGTGACGAACTTATTTTTTTAAATAATAATTTAGTTTTATTAACATTCCTTTTTTTTTAAAGTTAATTTTATTAAATTTTTAATTTACTATTGTTATTAAATTTATAATTATTAATTAAATTAAATTTTCTTAAATATCAATAATATTATTATTGTTATAATTATTTGTTTGTATGACCATTACTTTCTATTTTAGTGGTTAATTACATCCCTAAGGATTAGGGATATATACATATTATAAGTGCCCGATCAGTTATCAACCGTTCCCTTCAAGCGACGTTGTTTCACGGTAGAAAACTTCCTTTTAATTTTAGTCTACTCCTTAGCCTCTTCCATTCTTTCTCTTGTTTTCACAAACTTTCTTCTACCATTTCCTTCACTTATTTATGCCTTGAGGGCTGTTACAACTTACAACACCCCCTCCTATAGAAGATACTTGTCCCCAAGGATCAAATAAAGGAAATTGCCTAGTTACATGATGATAATCTTCCTAGGTTGCCTCTTTTCCCAAGCAGATTTGACCACTGCAGCAATATCTATACTACTGCCTGCACATCCGCTACCCTTGTAAAAGGCTATCCGCTACCCTTCTACAAGGGTAGCGGATGCTAGGGTCGCTGATAGCCCTGAGCTTTCCGCCCCTTTTACAAGGGTAGCGGAAAGTTGAGCATCCGCTACCCTTCTAAAAATAGAAGGGTAGCGGATTCTCTTATTTTATTTTATTTTTTAAAGCATCCGCTACCTTTATTTTATATTAACATAAGGGTAGCGGATACCATTAATTTATTATTTTTTTAAGCATCCGCTACCCTTCGCGGATTGTTTTTCTTTTAAAAAAAAAATCATTTATTATTTTAAATTTCTAATTTTTTTAAATCTGGTACAGAATTCATAGACTACATATAAAACACAATACTAACTATCAGCACAATATTATAAACAAACCATCAAAACACAATATTATCAACACACTATATATTAACACAATATTATCAATGCACTTTTAATCAAATACTATCAATACAATACCTTCAACACAATAACAAATTATCAACACAAGATAATATTTAATCTAAAATAAAAATTGCATGTACTCTTCCAAAAAGTAATTTGCCCCTTCAACAAAAAAAAAAAAACATAATCCTCTCAATCACTGCCATGTATTGTTAATTTGTGAGGCTGTTGCTTGGATGGGATTACAACAAGTTGGGGTTCAAACTTGTTAATTGTTACTACAGGTGAATCTGAAAGGAAAAGAAAAGTAAATATGATAGTGAAGTGCTAAAACAGAATGCCTACTACTTCATACTAGTATAATAAACAAAAGAAAAACATCAAGTTTGGCCAACAAAGCACTAGGAGTAAGCAATAACAATTATAGTAAAAATGATTCTTGCCTGCAAATCCAGGGTTGTCAGTGCTTGAAGCTGCTTATCTATTTGTCTAAAGACATGATAGTAGAGATCCCATGCCTGGTGAAAAACATGATTGAATTAATGCATTATTTTAAACCTGCCATGTATTTAATTAAGGAATAACCTGAATGGATGTTTTTTCCTTTATGGTGGTATTGTTTAGGTGTGGAAGTCAACATCAACTGCACATTCAAAGTAAGTTCACCAAAAACAGCAGAGCAAATAGAATTCTCAGTGAACAGGACTACAAACAGGTTTGGTATTTACAGGTTGGTGAATGGTGATACCTTCAGTGGATGGGATCGAGTGCGCCAGAGAGAACGAAATATGGAATTCATGCCGGGCAAGCCTGGTGCATAACTCAGCAAGTCACAGTCAAATCAGAAGTACCAACACCTACATCTACAGCCTCAATGCCTTGACTTTCAAACCCTCCAAGAAAAATGCTGCTGCATTATGTAGAAATAAGCACTAAAGGAACACCAAAATTGGTTTTCCCTTCTCATATATATATATATATATATATATATATATATATATATATATATATATATATTGTGTGGATAACATATATCCTTCATTATCATAATCTATATTTCTGTCTGCTTTCACTTCCCTATAAATGCATTCATATTCAAAGTGAAACTTTAAAGTTGAAAATTCCTCATCTCAAATAGTTGTGATCACATAGGCACAAAAATGATGGATGATTTTCATACATGTCTGAGTGTGTGACCATGTACATTCCACAATCTTATGCATTATAATGTTTTGACTTTTATTCAATGAAAAATGCAAAGGAACCACAAATGAATAAGGTAAATAGAAGTACCAATAAGATTACAATGATACACTGTATGTTTCTCTTTTCTCTTTGGGAGGACTACCACACTAATTAGATTACTGTCTCTGGGCTATAACAATTAACAAGCACTTCAGTAAGAGAGCCATGTCACTTAACCGCAAACTCAAATCCTACCATCTTCAAGTGTCATTTTCTCACATATACTTCACACAAAAGAAACAACACCACCATCTTCAACACTACCTGCGTGCTTCAGTTTGGCGGACAGCAGCAACGGTAAATCGAACTCTCAGAAGCAGCAGCGCCAGCAACTCAGAAGACGTGGCGGTGGAGACGGTGGTGGCGGCGTTGTGGGTGGCTGATGAGAGAGGCGTTGGAGTCCTTAGCTTGGTGTCGGCGGCGGCATTTGATCGAGGCTGAGGGAGTCGCAGTGAGAGAATCGGTGTCAGCGGCGTCGTGGGAGGATGAGAGAGGCGACAACAGAGATGTGGTGAGGGCGACGGCGGATGCGATGAGAAGAGGCGTGAGATCGATCTGATTTGGCTGAGGGTTGAGAGGCGTTAGTCGTGATTTGGCTGAGGGTTGAGAAGCGTGAGTCTAGGCTAGGGTTTTTATTATTATATTTTATATTTAATTAAAAGTTAATATACATATCCGTTGCCCTTCCTATCAGAAAGGGCAGCGGAAAGTCTATCCGTGTGTCCTTTTTTTTTTAAACCGCTACCCTTGTTTTTAAAAGGGTAGCGGTTTCTTATTCATTTATTTACAATTATGTCACCGCCTTTTTTTTTAAAGAATACACTACCCTTGTTTAAAGAAGGGTAGTCTAAAGTCATATTTCTTTGCTCTATTTTGTACTAGTGGTAGGAGGATCAATTTGAGGTACAATGCCATCCCTTACCTTTTTCTTTAGTTGTGAAATATGGAACACAAGATGCATCAAGTTCCAGAGGGTAGCAATAGCTTGTAGGCAACTCCCCAATCATTTCAATCACCTGGTAAGGCCCATAGTACCTTGAAGAAAGTTTCAGATTGCTCCTTACTGCTACTGAGGTTTGTCTTTAAGGTGGGATCTTGAGGTATACCAGTCACCCACTTCTAAGAACCTTTCACTCCTTCCTTTATTAGCTTGCTACGTCATTCTGTGTTAAGCTTGCTTCAAGTTTTCCTTTAATGCTTTGCTAAATTATGCAATGGGCATTCCTTCTTGTAATAACACAACCCCCATCCCTTTGTAACTTGCATCAGCCTCTATGGTGAATTGTTTATGCAAATTTGGTAGGGCCAACGTAGGTGATTGACATAAGGCTTATTTCAACTGTTCAAATGCATGTTTTCCCTCTATGGACAATTTGAAAGCATTATTTTTTAACATATTGGTGCTTGGCCTGCTAATAATCCCATAGGACCTGATAAACTTCCTGTAGTATCTAGCCAAACCAAGAAACCCCCTTAGAGTTTTTACAGACTGAGGCTTGGGCCAAGTAGCCACAGCTTTAAGTTTAGTAGGATCAGTATGCAGTCCCTCACTGGAAATAATGTGGCCTAGATACTCCACTTGTGTTTTGGCAAAGGAATACTTGCTCAGCTTGGCTAGGAGTTGATGATGTCTCATGATTTGGAAGACTTCCATTAGGTGTTGCTAGTGTGTTTCCCATTTAGGACTATAAACCAGAATGTCATCAAAGAACACCAAAACTGATTTCTTGAGCAAGGGCTTGAATACTTGGTTCATTGAAGCTTGGAATATGGCTGGTGCATTGGTGAAGCCAAAGGGCATCACCGTGAACTCATAGAGTCCTTGGTGTATCCTAAAAGTTGTCTTGAACTCTTCCCCTTCCCTCATCCTCACCTAGAAATAGTCAGACCTAAAATCCAATTTAGAAAAACAGTTAGCCCCAACCAGTTCTAAAAACAAATCCTCAATTAAGGGAATGGGAAACTTACTTTTCACTATGTTGTTATTGAGGGCCCTATAGTCAATGCAGAATCTCCAAGTGTTATCTTTCTTTGGCACCAAGAATACTGGGGAGGCAAAACAAAGATGAACTAGGGATGATAATTCTGGCAACCAACATTTCATCAACCATTTTCTTAATGGCGTTTTTACGGTCATAGGAGTATCTCTATGGCCCATATATATGGTCATAGGAGTATCTATATGGGCCATAGAAGTATCTCAATGGTGTTTTTATATGGGTTTGGATCCTGGAATTAGAGGAATTGAGTGATCAAGGTTTCTTTGGGGAGGTAGGGATGTGCGCTTTGCAAATATGTCATGGAATTCTTGTAGGATACTGTCTAATTGGGGATGTTCAGTTTGGGTTATGGTTTGGAAGAACATAGGTTCTTCTAGGGTGTTTTTAGAGGGCAAAATGGTGTTGCATTGGATCACAAACCCTTGAACTCTCCCTTTATGTTATCTTTTAACTTGCTTCCCCATGGCTTCTTTCAATAGTACTTGTTTTGTCAACCCTTTCAGAAGGACCTTCTTACCATCCTTATAGAAGGAAATTCCAAGGGGCCTAGTGTGTAGTTGTATAGGAGCATACTGGTCAACCCAATCGATACTCAAAACCATGTCACAATCCCCAATATTAATAGCTTAAAATCTCTTATGAATTCCTCACCTTGTATCACCCAACTGAGCCCCAAACACACAAAGTCACTCAACACCTTTTCACCATTTATCACTGTCACAATCAAAGGGGTGGATTTAATAGGTTCCCTTCTTAGTTGGTTAAGCAATTTGGGGTGAAGGAAACTATGTGTACACCCATTATCTACTAGGACCATGATATGTTGTTTCATGATAGTACCAAGCAATTTAATTGTATTCATCCCTTCCCCTCTAACTACTACACACACAGAGATCTCGACTTCCTCAATTTCCTATCCTTTATCTTTTGTTTCCAGAATTTTAGGGATTTCATAGAGCTCTTGATCCTCTATAATGTTAAAAGTGGGACCCCTACATTTGTGCCATAGTTGCCAAGGTTTAAAACATTTGAAACATCTCTTTTGTTCCTTTAGTTGGTTCTTGAATTGGGCAATACGTAGGGCTTTAGAGGTAGTAGATTGGGTTTAGGGTGAAGGCTTTTGGGTGTTGGAGAGTGGCATAGGGACATTTGAGTTGAAGCTATAGGATTTTGGAATTTTGATAAGGTTTAGGATTCCATGATGGTGGATTATTCTGTTCATTGGCTTTCAAGCCTTTCTCAAACTGCCTAGGAAACCAAATTGCATCCCTAAAGCTACTAGGCTTAGCAGTCCTAAAAAAAAACCTCAAATTCTTGCCTAATCTTAGCCACATAGTTTCCCATGAAGTATTATTTAGTTAGGTAAGGGTGTACCTGTAATAATTGACTCTTGAAGTTCTCATATCTATTAGTGAACTCATCCACTCCTCCCCCCCCCC